>NW_019944463.1:57295-59867 GCF_002910315.2 Salvelinus sp. IW2-2015 | reverse complement strand
AACCCCACTGTATATGATAACAACATCCTGAAGATTGATTCTCTACTTAGTTTGACCAGTTTATTCGACCTGTAATATAACTTTTTGAAGTTTTCGTCCGAGTTCGCCTGCATCTGCGCGAGCGTTTGGACATGTGTACTAAACGTGCTAGCAAAAGTAGCTACTTGGAGATAAGTAATGGACATTATCGAACAAACAACGATTTATTTGGAACTAGGATTCCTGGGAGTGCATTCTGATGAAGATCATCAAAAGTAAGGGAATATTTATGATGTAATTTCGTATTTCTGTTGACTCCAACATGGCGGAGAAATGTTGTTATATCTGAGCGCCGTCTCAGATTATTGCAGGTGTGCTTTTTCCGTAACGTTTTTTTGAAATCTGACACAGCGGTTGCATTAAGACCAAGTGTATCTTTAATTCTAGTAAAACATGTATCTTTCATAAAAGTTTATAATGAGTGTTTCTGTTATTTGACGTGGCTCTCTGCAATTTCTCCGGATATTTTGGAAGGCATTTCTGAACATGGCGCCAATGTAAACCGAGATTTGTGGATATAAATATGCACATTATCGAACAAAACATATATGTATTGTGTAACATGATTTGTGACTCCTCTCTTTGGCTGGAAAAATGGCTGTGTTTTTCTGTGGCTAGGTACTGACCTAACATAATCATTTGTTGTGCTTTCTTCGAAAAGCCTTTAGAATTCTGACATGTTGGCTGGATTCACAACATGTGTAGCTTTAATTTGGTAACTTCCATGTGTGATTTATTGAAAGTTAGATTTTTATAGTATTTTATTTGAATTTGGCGCGCTGCATTTTCTCTGGCTTTTGGCCAAGTGAGACAGTAGAGTCCTGCCTAAACTCAGATTTTTGGATATAAATATGAACTTTATCGAATAATAAAACATACATGTATTGTGTAACATGAAGTCCTATGAGTGTCATCTGATGAAGATCATCAAAGGTTAGTGATTCATTTTAACTCTATTTCTCCTTTTTGTTACTCATCTCTTTGGCTGGAAAAATGGCTGTGTTTTTCTGTGGCTATGTACTGAGCTAACATAATCGCAAGGTGTGCTTTCGCCGAAATTAAACCACTTTCTGATAAAATTAGAAACATGTAATATCTGAAAATGGAGCCAGCTAACTAACGCTAGACTATCGTGCCTGTGTACATCATCATGCATCATGGACGCGTCTCCCTGTCAGGAAAGCTACCCCACGGTTGCCCTTAGATTTGAAGGTGTAATCCAAAAAAAGGTGTTTTCTCCATCTCTTTAGCTGTCGTACTCTAATTCCACTGATTTCAAAGATTGATCCTCCAGAAAATACCCAACCCATCCATACCCAACCCATCCTTACCCATCCATACCCGTCCATACCCAACCATACCCATCCATACCCATCCATACCTACCCATCCATACCCATCCTTACCCAACCATACCCATCCATACCCAACCCATCCTTACCCATCCATACCCAACCATACCCAACCCAATGGATGGGTTGGGTATGGATGGGTTTGGGTATGATGGGTTTGGGTATGGTTGGGTATGGATGGGTTGGGTATGGATGGGTTGGGTAATGGTTGGGTATGATGGGTTGGGTATGGATGGGTATGGATGGGTAAGGATGGGTATGGATGGGTTGGGTATGGATGGGTATGGATGGGTTGGGTATGGATGGGTAAGGATGGATGGGTATGGATGGATGGGTATGGATGTGGTATGGATGGGTTGGATAAGGATGGGTAAGGATGGGTATGGTTGGGAATGGAGGTATGGTTGGGTTGGATTAGGATGGGTAAGGATGGGTATGGTTGGGAATGGACGGTATGGAATGGGTTGGATAAGGATTGGGTTGGGTATGGTTGGGTATGGATGGGTTGGGTATGGATGGGTATGGGATGGGTTGGGTTATGGATGGGTATGGATGGGTTGGGAATGGATGGGTATGGATGGGTTGGATAAGGATGGGTAAGGATGGGTATGTTTGGGAATGGACGGGTATGGTTGAGTATGGATGGGTATGGATGGGTTGGATAAGGTGGGTTGGGTATGGTTGGGTATGGATGGGTTGGTTGGGGTATGGATGGGTATGGATGGGTTGGGTATGGATTGGGGTATGGATGGGTTGGGATGGATGGGTATGGATGGTTGGGTATGGATGGGTTGGGTATGGTTGGGTATAGATGGGTTGGATGGGTATGGATGGTAATGGATGGGTATGGATGGGTATGGGTATGGGTATGGTAGGTTATGGATGGGTATGGATGGGTTTGGTATGGTTGGGTTGGGTAGGTTTATGGATGGGTATGGATGGGTTTGGGTATGGATGGTATGGATTGGTTGGGTATGGATGGGTTGTGGGTATGGATGCGTATGGTTGGGATTGGGTATGGATGGGTATGGGTATGGGTATGATGAGGTTATGGATGGGTATGATGGGTTGGGTAAGGATGGGTATGGGTATGGGTATGTTGCTAGGTATGGATGGGTATGATGTTTGGGTATGGCACTGGGTATGTGGTTAGGATGGGTATGGTGGATGGGTTGGGTAATG
>NW_019944463.1:39745-54206 GCF_002910315.2 Salvelinus sp. IW2-2015 | reverse complement strand
GGCCACAGTGGCTCCCACCCCTCCGTCTCAGCCGTGCAGTTTATGTGCAGTAGTTAGTGTTCGAGGCTGGTCTCTGTATGAGATCTGGGGTAGTTCTTCTGTCTATCCGGTGGTTCCTGCGTTGTGAGTGTGATGGCTCGTTTGTGTCTCTTTTTTTTTTTTCTTCTTTTTATGCGGTTTCTTTCTCCCTCTTTTGTTTCTCTCTCTCTTGGAGGACCTACCTAGACCACTGCTCAGGACTACCTGTCTGATGACTCCTTCTTCCCCGTCCACCTGCCGCGGTGTGTGCTCCAGTTACTGTTCTGCCCTGGCTTATCGGACGGACTGTTGCACCGGACAGTGTTACTGTTCCCAGCCTCCTGTTTCAACTTCTCAGAGACAGGCGCAGGAGCGGATTTGATAGAACTGTGAGGATGATCGCTTCGGGTATAGGAGAACCAACGGACATGTCGCTTTAGTGAGGTGGGATGGACTGGTCACCCTCACAGCCACTTGTGATAGAGGATTGGACCCGCGCAGCGATACAGGGACGTCCGATGGGCTGCGCATGGAGCCGGTGCGGTCTCAGGCATGAGCCGCCCCCCCCGGTGCCCAAAAGGATGTGGGGGTAATCCCTGGACTTGTTGGGTATTGGCGGGGTATGGATGGGTTGGACGCCCGCGCGTCCTCCTATGGAGCCCCTTGTGCTCCCTCTTCCGCCCCCCCCCCCTCCTCCCATCTCCTTCAATGGAGGGGTTGGGCAGTGTCCCATGGAACTGCCCGCCCCCCCGGCTTTGCGGGTATCTGTTAGCCGCCCCGCGGTCCCCCCCTGGCATTTGGGTATGGTTGTGCGTCTAAGGTATCGGATAGGTACTGGATGGGTATGGATGGGTTGGGTACGGCCTTGCGCTTATCTGACTGGTGGCCAGCGTCCTTTTTTTCATTGGTTGCGCCATCGGCATGGGTCACGGATGGTATTTATGGATGGGTGCGGTACCTATGGCTGCGGAAGGCTCCTGCCCTGCGGCCTCTGGATGGGGGGACGCACAGTCACTGTAAGGGGAGGACTGCCACCCGCTCATAGCCTTGTTCCTCTCTACGGTTTCTCCGAGTGTCTGGCTATTCTTTAGATTAGTGTGCTCCCTATGCCACCGTGCTTACCGCGGTATCAGGTTGGCGTTTGCTGTTTAGGTGGGTTGGTTTACGCTGGTTTATACCACTTTTTGGAGTTATCAGCTGATGGAAGAACGGCTTTGAGCATATAGGTCATTGAATAATTAGGCACCGCCAACCGGCCCTTGAGGAACACACGCACGACAGAGACAACAGACAAGCACCACTTCGAGACACAGACACATTCATACGACAGTACCAACCACCAGGTTAGACGACAGCACAGACAGACAACAGGACAGACAGACCGACAGGACAAGACAGAAGGACATGACAGACAACACGAGACAGACAGACTCCAAAGCGGTAAGCGACAGACAGACCAACTGACAGACAGACATGAAGACAGCCCCAACCCCAAGACTGCTCCGACATGAAAGACAGACAGACAGACAGAAAGATGACGCACAGCATCGACAGGACAGGACAAAGCGACAGGACAGGACAGACAGGACAGACAGGAACAGGACAGACAGCAGACAGACAGACAGACAGACGACAGACAGACAGAGAGAAGGACGACAGACAGACAGACAGACGGCAACAGGAACAGACAGACGGTATCGGCCTTAATGGATGACCATGGTAACCCATACCGTTATAGCACCCCTCCACTTCTTACTTCTTGAGTTCCACTCGCCATTTATGGTCCCACACACGGCACAGAACACCCACACTCCAGCTCAACCACCTGGATTGGGATACCCATCCTTCAAGCTCTCCCCTGGCAAGGTCTCTTACTCCGGCCCCAGAATACACTCATCAGCAGAATCAGAGCGCTGGGATGAACGAGTTGGTGTCTCTGGGTCATTTATATGGTTATGCGACTATTCTGATACCTTGCAATTGACCGAGTATAACTCGCTCGCTGCTATAGGATGTAACCTTCGAGGTTATTACACATCGCGCTACCCAACCCTCCCATGAGCCCACCAGACCCCCACTGGCCAGACATGAGGGAATCGGAAAGTATTGACGCGAGATTCGAAGCGTCACTTAACATGGTCCCAACTCACCCACCCACTTGCTCTCGGTTCCATCTGAGTCCAGATGGCGGTAACGGAGGTGAGCAGACCAGATGAAATAACCCCCAAGCAGAGCTACCCACATATTCGGCCAATGAGTTGTTGAAGCTCCCACCTTCTTCGGTTGGTTGGGGTGTACGGACTGGGAGGATATTGCCCAGGCTAGTGAGAATGCGCGATAACCCCAACCATCTAACATACCGTTATACGACGCCGTATTGTGCTCTGGCGGTTAGTTTGCGGTATGTGACGCAGTTATTGATGGGGCCCACCTTGGGTTATGGTGGCTGTGCGCTTGTTCTCGTATGGCTCTGTTGCAATTGTAGTCCGGCGTATGGAAATGGGTATGGATGGGTATGAATGGGTATGGATGGGTTGGGTAGATGGGAGATGGGTGTTGGGTATGGTATGGGTTGGGTATGGTTGGGTATGGATGGGTTTTGTATGGTTTCGATGGGTAAGGATGGGTATGGATGGGTATGGGTTAGGATGGATGGGTAGGGTAGTTGGTGATGGATTGTTGGGTATGGGATGGTTGGGTATGGATGGGTATGGATGGTATCGGGTATGGTATGGGTTGGGTATGAGATGGTATGGATGGTAAGGAGGATTGGGGTAGGATGGTAGGATGGGTATGGATGGGTATGGATGGGTTGGGGTATGGATGATGGTAGGTATGGGATGGGTATGGATGGGTATGGATGGGTATGGATGGGTATGGATGGGTATGGTATGGGTGGGGTATGGATTGGGTATGGATGGGTTGGGTATGGTTGGGTGTAAGGTATGGATGGGTATGGATGGGTATGGGTATGGTTGGGTTGGATTGGGTTGGGTATGGTTGGGATTGGGTAGGATGGGGTTGGATGGGTAGGATGGGTATGGATGGGTTGGGTATGAGGATGGGTTGGGTGATGGTGTGGGTATGGGTGGGTATGGATGGTTTGGGTATGGTTGGGTTGGGGATGGGTATGGGTTGGGTTGGGTATGGGTGGGATGGTTGGGGTATGGATGGGATGGGATGGATGGGTATGGATGGGTTGGGTATGGTTGGGTTGGGTTGGTTGGTTAGGATGGGTTGGGTATGGATGGGTGATGGGTATGGATTGGGTATGGGTATGGTAGGTTAGGGATGGTATGGATGGGTTGGTATGGGTTGGGGTATGGATTGGTAGGATGTTATTGGGGTATGGATGGTTGGTTGGGTATGGTTGGGTATGGTTAGGAATGGTTGGGTATGGGATGGGTATGGGATGGGTATGGGATGTTGGTATGGTTTTGGTAAGAGGAATGTAAGGAACCCAACCCATCCATACCCAACCATACCCATCCATACCCATCCTTACCCAACCCATCCATACCCATCCTTACCCATCCATACCCATCCATACCCATCGTGATGCAGTCACTTCCAAATCTTGTTTTGGATGAGTCTGACTTAATGACCAAAATTATCCTATTTACACTTTGTAGTCAATTTTGACACTTAAGTCTTAGGTCTTCTTCTGAGACTAAGGTTTCTTCTGAGAATGCTTGTGCTATTCTGTCCCAGTTTCCATTCTAGATTATAGGTTATATTCCCTAAAAGGTGGTGAAGAGGACATTTCATTTGTTGTCTTATATGGACTTAATTAAGACACAGATCTTGTCTGTAAGGTTACTTTGTTCCCTGATATCTAATTTTAACCCGTCTGTTTTCCAACTGTTTCTAAACTTCCCCGTTCTAACTTTCTGTCAATCTATCTTTCACGGTTCCTGTTATCCCAGGATGTGTGGGGGAGTGGACATGGGCCTACGATCTATGATGATAAGCAGAAGTACCGAACTCATTTGAAAGGCATGTGAAACACCCCTTCCATCCTCTGTCTGTATAAAAAATCTGTGAGAACAAAGAGCGAGTCGAACTGGTTTTCCCTTTCATGTATGCGTGTAATAAAGCTTGTTGCGTATTGAGATCGGACTGCCTTCTGAGTGTTTTTTTCCCACCACAAAAGGTAATAACTTCCCTAATGTATTAGTTTCTAGTTCTTGCCATTAAACGGTCCAGGCCCTGTGGTCTGGCTGCTGTAGATGGAGGCCCATTTCCCTTGAGAGGTCCAGAAGGATAAGGTGACGCTCTGTCCTACTGTGGGTAATCTGTCGTGTTCCTCCTAATGAGGGTGTTGTCATATTGTTCCATAATGAGGAGAGAAGAATGTAAAAACAGGTCCATTAAGTTACCCTGCTCTGCTCTGCTCTCATCTCAGCCTCCTGTTCATTAGCTTAGCAAAATATTAGAATACTTCACAGTACCATACAGTACGTAGCATGGTGTTAGAATACATTACAGTACCATACAGTATTGTAGCATGGTGCTAGAATACATTACAGTTTCATACAGTATGTTAGCATGGTGTTAGAATACATTACTGTACCATACAGTATGTAGCATGGTGTTAGAATACATTACAGTACCATACAGTACTTAGCATGTAGAATACATTACAGTCCCCATACAGTACCATACAGTTACCATACAGTATGTAGCATGGTGCTGAATACATTACAGTACCATACAGTATGTAGCATGTGTGTTAGAATACATTACAGACCATACAGTATGTAATATGGTGTTAGAATACATTTACAGTACCATTACAGTACCATACAGTAGTAGCATGGTGTTAGAATACATTACAGTACATACAGTACCATACAGTATGTAGCATTGGTGTTAGAATACATTACAGTACCATACAGTATGTAGCATGGTGTTAGAATAACATTACAGTACCATACAGTATGTACATGGTGTTAGAATACATTACAGTACCATACAGTACGTAGCATGGTGTTAGAATACATTACAGTATCATACAGTATGTAGCATGGTGTTAGAATACATCACATACCATACAATCAATCAATCAATCAAGTTTATTTTATATAGCCCTTCGTACATCAGCTAATATCCGAAGATGCTGTACAGAAAACCAGCCTAAAACCCCAAACAGCAAGCAATGCAGGTGTAGAAGCACGGTGGCTAGGAAAAACTCCCTAGAAAGGCCAAAACCTAGGAAGAAACCTAGAGAGGAACCAGGCTATGAGGGGTGGCCAGTCCTCTTCTGGCTGTGCCGGTGGAGATTATAACAGAACATGGCCAAGATGTTCAAAATGTTCATAAATGACAAGCATGGTCAAATAATAATCAGGAATAAATGTCAGTTGGCTTTTCATAGCCGATAATTAAGAGTTGAAAACAGCAGGTCTGGGACAGGTAGGGGTTCCATAACCGCAGGCAGAAACAGTTGAAACTGGGACAGCAGCAAGGCCAGTGGACTGGGGACAGCAAGGAGTAATCATGCCCGGTAGTCCTGACGTATGGTCCTAGGGCTCAGGTCCTCCGAGAGAGAGAAAGAAAGAGAGAAGGAGAGAATTAGAGAGAGCATACTTAAATTCACACAGGACACTGGATAAGACAGGAGAAGTACTCCAGAATTAACCAACTGGCCCTAGCCCCCCGACACAAAACTACTGCAGCATACATACTGGAGGCTGAGACAGGAGGGTCAGGAGACACTGTGGCCCCATCCGATGATACCCCCGACAGGGCCAAACAGGAAGGATATAACCCCACCCACTTTGCCAAAGCACAGCCCACGCACCACTAGAGGGATATCTTCAACCACCAACTTACAATCCTGAGACAAGGCCGAGTATAGCCCACAAAGATCTCCACCACAGCACAAACCAAGGGGGGGTGCCAACCCAGACAGGAAGATCACGTCAGTAACTCAAACCACTCAAGTGACGCACCCCTCCTAGGGACGGCATGAAAGAGCACCAGTAAGCCAGTGACTCAGCCCCTGTAATAGGGTTAGAGTAGAGAATCCCAGTGGAGGGGAACCGGCCAGGCAGAGACAGCAAGGGCGGTTCGTTGCTCAGAGCCTTTTCGTTCACCTTCACACTCCTGGGCCAGACTACACTCAATCATATGACCTACTGAAGAGATACGTCTTCAGTAAAGACTTAAAGGTTGAGACCGAGTCTGCGTGTCTCACATGGGTAGGCAGACCATTCCATAAAAATGGAGATCTATAGGGAAAGCCCTGCTCCAGCTGTTTGCTTAGAAATTCTAGGGACAATTAGGAGGCGCTGCGTCTTGTGACCGTAGCGTACGTGTAGGATGTACGGCAGACCAACTCGGAAAGATAGGTAGGAGCAAGCCCATGTAACGCTTTATAGGTTAACAGTAAAACCTTGAAATCAGCCCTTGCCTTAACAGGAAGCCAGTGTAGGGAAGCTAGCACTGGAGTAATATGATAAAATTTCTTGGTTCTAGTCAGGATTCTAGCAGCCGTATTTAGCACTAACTGAAGTTTATTTAGTGCTTTATCCGGGTAGCCGGAAAGTAGAGCATTGCAGTAGTCTAACCTAGAAGTAACAAATGCATGGATTAATTTTTCTGCATCATTTTTGGACAGAACATTTCTGATTTTTGCAATGTATGTACAGTATGTAGCATGGTGTTAGAATACATTACAGTACCATACAGTAATACATTACATTACCATACACTATGTAGCATGGTGTTAGAATAACATTACAGTACCATACAGTATGTAGCATGGTGTTAGAATACATTACAGTACCATACATTATGTAGCATTATGTTAGAATACATTACAGTACCATACAGTATGTAGCATTATGTTAAAATACATTACAGTACCATATAGTATGTAGCATTAGGCTACAATACATTACAGTACCATATGGTATGTAGTTATAAATCATTGGGGCACAGGGTTTCATCACAGAAGTAGGAAGCTGAAAGATCGAATGAAATTACAGCACTTTTGTGTTTTATACTAATTTATTTATTAATAATTTATTTATTGTAATAACACTTGAGAACTGTGATATGTTCACCGCGAGGGAAAGAAAAATGATTTACTGATTTTTACACTTAAAGTATAAAGTATAAACAACTCGTCGCCTCAAAAAGACCTGATCATTAAACTACTAGAGGAGGACAGGGTCTTAAAAGAAGGTCTCTCGCTGACTAAGGAGCCTTCAAGACTGCAGGCTGTTTTTTATGCAACAATTCTAACTGATGAGGTGTATAATCCAGGGTGCTTCACGAGATTGGGCCCCTCTGAGTTAGTTACTCTTTAGTTAGTTAGTTTAGTTAACTAACTAGTTACTGAGGAAACTACCTCTGACCACTTTCTCGGATGACTGACGACAACTGGATATTTAAAGAAATAAAACATTTATTTAACCTTTATTTAATTAGCCAAGTCGGTTTTAAGAACAAGTTCTTATTTACAATGACGGTCTACACCGGTCAAAACCCGGACAACGCTGGGCCAATTTTGCGCCGCCCTACGGGACTCCCAATCACGGCCGGTTGTGATACAGATCTAATGTGTTTTTAATGCAGGCCTGAATCAACTCATTGAATGTATCTGTTGTTCCCTGGATGGCAGATAGATGGCAGTATAGCGCTGCTGTTGAACAGAAAGGCCGAAATAGAACGCAACTGCTCAGCTACAGCGACTGACACATGTCAGTGTGCTACTAGCTAATTTTGCAGTCTGGTCGACATTGATCGATTTATTGTAAAAAATAAACGTGAATCTATTGACAATGAAAATGAGGGGGGAGAGCTGGAGAACAAGGTGACAGCTATGAACGAACAACCACCAGAGAACCAGGAAAATCAGGAAGATGGCGGCGGGGAAATGCAGCTGGATATCGTAGCTAACGTGGCTAACGTGGCTCCGGTGGCTAAGAGAGGGATACGGTTGATTCAAGAAGAACACAAGAGAAATGGACAGACAATCATTTTTTTGTACTGTATGATGGGACTAGTTCACTTAGTCTTATTTGCCAGAAGACAGACAATTGTTTTAAACGAGCAAATAAAGAGCGACATGTCCAGTCACATCGTGTCCACTTCGACAAAACAAATCCGCCACAAAGCATCCTCAGACACAACAACAAAATAGCGCAACTCAAAGGACAACAACAAACGACGGACAGATCTATCACTGTTGCAGAGAAAACCACAGAGGCAACATATGAGATTGCTTGGATACTCGCGAGAAACAAGAAGGCCTTCACAGACGCTTTGATTGTCAAAGAATGTTTTTGGGCCTCAGCCAAAATATTGTATGCTGAGTTCACAAACAACGAAGCTATTTTTAAGCAAATTAAGGGACTGCAACTCTCAGACTCAACCATAACAAGACGGATCGAAGACATCGGCGGGGACATCTGTAAGCAACTGATCACTGACATATCCGTGGCGCCGTGTTTCAGTATTGCGCTTGACGAAAGCACTGATGTAAGTGACGTGATCCAATTATGTGTTTGGGTCCGATTCCCTCAAAACGATTCGTTCAGAGAGGAACTTCTATGTTTACTGCCCCTTCAGGGACAAACACTAGGAGAGGATGTTCTGAAAGCCCTTGTTACATTGTTTGCTGATAATAATAGGAGAAAAAGGAGAAGGGACTCATTGGCCTGATGAGAAAGAGGGAGGATATTCCCGAATTTGTTATGTTTCATTGTATCATTCATCAGGAAGCACTTGTGGCTAAACTCAGACTGTGACTTATAGAACGTGATGCAGCAAGTCGTGCGGCCGGTGAACATTATTATTGTGAGGGCACTGAATCACCGGCAATTCTGCCAATTGCTGAAGGAATACCAGACAGAATACGACGACTTGATATTTCACAATAAGGTGAGATGGCTGTCTCGTGGTTTTGGAAAGATTTCTCTCTCTCCTCCCTCAAATCTGTGAATTTGCTGCAAGCCAGGGGAGAGAGGAGCCAGAGCTGGATGATCCACAGTGGATATTGAAGCTGGCTGTTTTAACTGACATCACCTGTCACCTGAACACGGTGAACCTCCAGCGCCAAGGGAAAGCTGGAACTGCTGTGTGTGGTCACAGCATTTCAAAATAAAATCACCACACTGTTCGTACCTGACAGACAGTTTGTTAATTTCCCAACACTCAGATCAGTCACCACATCCAACCCAGACATACAGCAACATTTTAGCTATGATGCATTTGTGTGTTAGAAGAGTTGAAGTTGAAGTTGGAGTCAAGATTCAAGGATATCATGGAGTTCAAGGAGTTTTTCAACTTCATTGAGAACCCCTTTCATGTGCCAGTGTCATCTCTGACCCAAGTCATCACAGCCCTTTGTCCTGACCGTGTTGGAATAGAGAGTGAGATAGTGGAGCTGCAGGCAAATGACACATTGTAAGGTGAACTAAGATCAAGTGTTACCCATTTCTGGAGCCTTGTGTCAGACACGGAGTATCCACTTTCTGCCTTGTGTCAGACACGGAGTGCCCACTTCTGCCTTGTGTCAGACACGGAGTATCCACTTCTGCCTTGTGTCAGACACAGAGTCTCCACTTCTGCCTTGTGTCAGACACGGAGTGCCCACTTCTGCCTTGTGTCAGACACGGAGTATCCACTTCTGCCTTGTGTCAGACACAGAGTATTCACTTCTGCTTGTGTCAGACACAGAGTATCACTTCTGCCTTGTGTCAGACACGGAGTAATCCACTTCTGCCTTGTGTCAGACACAGAGTATCCACTTCTGCCTTGTGTGTCAGACACGGAGTAATCCACTTCTGCCTTTGTGTCAGAACACGGAGTATCCACTTCTGCCTTGTGTCAGACACGGAGTACCCACTTTCTGCCTTGTGTCAGACACAGAGTACCCACTTCTGCCTTGTGTCAGACACGGAGTATCCACTTCTGCCTTGTGTCAGACACAGAGTATCCACTTCTGCCTTGTGTCAGACACAGAGTACCCACTTCTGCCTTGTGTCAGACACGGAGTATCCATTTCTGCCTTGTGTCAGACACAGAGTACCCACCTCTGCCTTGTGTCAGACACAGAGTACCACTTCTGCCTTGTGTCAGACACGGAGTATCCACTTCTGCCTTGTGTCAGACACAGAGTATCCACTTCTGCCTTGTGTCAGACACAGAGTATCCACTTCTGCCTTGTGTCAGACACAGAGTATCCACTTCTGCCTTGTGTCAGACACGTAGTACCCACTTCTGCCTTGTGTCAGACACGGAGTATCCACTTCTGCCTTGTGTCAGACACGGATATCCACTTCTGCCTTGTGTCAGACACCAGGAGTATCCACTTCTGCCTTGTGTCAGACACGGAGTGCCCACTTCTGCCTTGTGTCAGACACAGAGTATCCACTTTCTGCCTTGTGTCAGACACGGAGTATCCACTTCTGCCTTGTGTCAGACACGGAGTATCCACTTCTGCCTTGTGTCAGAACACAGAGTATCCATTTCTGCCTTGTGTCAGACACGGAGTATCCACTTCTGCCTTGTGTCAGACACGGAGTACCCCACTTCTGCCTGTGTCAGACACGGAGTATCCATTTCTGCCTTGTGTCAGACAGCAGAGTACCCACTTCTGCCTTGTGTCAGACACAGAGTACCCACTTCTGCCTTGTGTCAGACACGGAGTATCCACTTCTGCTTGTGTCAAGCACAGAGTATCCACTTCTGCCTTGTGTCAGACACAGAGTATCCACTTCTGCTTGTGTCAGACACAGAGTATCCACTTCTGCCTTGTGTCAGACACGTAGTACCCACTTCTGCCTTGTGTCAGACACGGAGTATCACTTCTGCTTGTGTCAGACACGGACTATCCACTTCTGCCTTGTGTCAGACCACGAGTATCCACTTCTGCCTTGTGTCAGACACGGAGTGCCCACTTCTGCCTTGTGTCAGACACAGAGAATCCACTTTCTGCCTTGTGTCAGACACGGAGTATCCACTTCTGCTTGTGTCAGACACGGAGTATCCACTTCTGCCTTGTGTCAGACACAGAGTATCCACTTCTGCCTTGTGTCAGACACGGAGTACCACTTCTGCTTGTGTCAGAGACACGGAGTATCCACTTCTGCCTTGTGTCAGACACGGAGTATCCACTTTCTGCCTTGTTCAGACACAGAGTACCCACTTCTGCCTTGTGTCAGACACGGAGTATCACTTCTGCCTTGTGTCAGACACGGAGTATCCACTTCTGCTTGTTCAGACACAGAGTACCCACTTCTGCCTTGTTTCAGACACAGAGTATCCACTTCTGAAGCAGTGTGTGCAAAAGGTGACATCATTTTTTGTCTCACAAGGATAGCAACAACAGATTATACATTTAGAATTAATTCAGTCAAGGAGCAGAAGGGATATTTTCGCTCATCCAACTACTGAGGTAACCCTAAAAATGGGTCTAAAAATGTGATGCAGCCTATTTGATGTGTGTATGTATATATTTGTGATGTGCTGTACATCAAATCATTTGCTTTATTGCTCTGAATTTAATCACAATTGATAATTGATAATATTGGAAGAAAAAGTACAACAAATTAAAGATCTGTACGGCCCTCTGAACGATTGTCTCAACCCAAAGTGGCCCCCTTACAAAAAATAGTGAGTAATACTGGTGTACACCATCGGAGGCCGTCTGGAACTGAGGTAGAGGTTTTTCCATGAAAACAGACATGAAATGAGTTGGAAAATGAATAGGAAATATAGTCAAGACGTTGACAAAGGTTATAAATAATGATTTTTTATTGAAATAATAATTGTGTCCTTCAAACTTTGCTTTCATCAAAGAATTCTCCATTTGCAGCCATTACAGGCCTTGCAGACCTTTGGCATTCTAGTGCAATTTGTTGAGGTAATCTGAAGAGATTTCACCCATGCTTCCTGAAGCACCTCCCACAAGTTGGATTGGTCTTGATGGGCACTTCTTACGTACCATACGGTCAAGCTGCTCCCACAACAACTCAATAGGGTTGCGATCATTATAGACAAAATACCAGCTGACTGCTTCTTCCCTAAATAGTTCTTGAATAGTTTGGAGCTGTGCTTTGGGTTATTGTCCTGTTGTAGGAGGATATTGGCTCTAATTAAGCGCCGTCCACAGGGTATGGCATGACGTTGCATAATGGAGTGATAGCCTTTCTTCTTCAAGATCCCTTTTACGCTGTACAAATCTCCCACTTTACCACCACCAACGCCCCCTCAGACCAGCACATTGCCTCCACCAACGCCCCCCCAGACCAGCACATTGCCTCCACCAACGCCCCCTCAGACCAGCACATTGCCTCCACCAACGCCCCCAGACCAGCACATTGCCTCCACCAACGCCCCTCAGACCAGCACATTGCCTCCCCAACGCCCCCCAGACCAGCACATTGCCTCCACCAACGCCCCCCCAGACCATCACATTGCCTCCACCAACGCCCCCCAGACCATCACATTGCCTCCCACCAACGCCCCCCCAGACCAGCACATTGCCTCCACCAACGCCCCCCAGACCAGCACATTGCCTCCACCTGACAGATGGTGGCACTCCTCCACCATCTTCTAATTTTTTCTGCATCTCACAAATTTTCCTCTTCGTGATCTGAACACTGAAACTTAGATTCTGTCCATAACACTTTTTGTTACCCCAATCTTCCTCTGTCCAGTGTCTGTTTATTTTGCCCATCTTAATCTTTTATTTTTATTAGCCAGACTGAGAATATGGCTTTTTCTTTGCAACTCTGCCTAGAAGGCCAGCATCTGGAGTCGCCTCTTCACTTTGTTGATGTTGAGACTGGTGTTTTGCGGGTACTATTTAATGAAGCTGCCAGTTGAGGACTTGTGAGGCATCTGTTTCTCAAACTAGACACTATGTACTTGTCCTCTTGCTCAGTTGTACACCGGGGCCTCCCACTCCTCTTTCCATTCTGGTTAGAGCCAGTTTGCGCTATTCTGTGAAGGGAGTAGTACACAGCGTTGTACGAGATCTTCAGTTTCTTGGCAATTTCTCGCATGGAATGGCCTTCATTTCCTCAGAACAAAATAGACTGATGAGTTTCAGAAGAAAGTGCTTTGTTTCTGGTGATTTTGAGCCTGGAATCGAACCCAACAGATGCTAATGCTCCAGATACTCAACTAGTCTAAAGAAGGCCAGTTAAATTGCTTTTTTAATCAGAACAACAGTTTTCAGCTGTGCTAACATAGTTGCAAAAGGGTTTTCTAATGATCAATTAGCCTTTTAAAAATGACAAACTTGGATTAGCTAACACAACGTGCCATTGGAACACAGGAGTGATGGTTGCTGATAATGGGCCTCTGTACGCCTATGTAGATATTCCATAAAAATCAGCTGTTTCATAATACCATAGTCATGTAACTACATTTAAGATTACGATTTGGGGTCCACTGCGGGATGGTTGAGCTAACGTAGGCTAATTGTGATTAGCATGAAATTGTAAGTAACAAGAACATTTCACAGGACACAGACAATCTGATATTGGCAGAAAGCTTAATGCGAGTGCAGCGAAATGCTGGTGCTTCTAGTTCCGACAATGCAGTAATATCTAACAAAACAACACACATGCATCAAGTCCACATACACAAATAGATATGTGATTGGAAGTGAAATATTTATATTTTAACAAAATATTTATCTCCCTCCATCCATCCATCCATCCTCCCTCTCTCTCTCTCTCTTCTCTCTCTCTCTCTCTCTTTCTCTCTCTCTCTCTCTTCCTTCCCTCCTCTCTCTCTCTCTCTCTCTCTCTCTCTCTCTCTCTCTCTCTCTTCTCTCTTTCTCTCTCCTCTCTCCTTCCCTCTCTCTCTCTTTCTCTCTCTCTCTGCTCTCCTTTCATGCTTATTGTTAGCTGTGACTTCCCTCCTTCCTTCCTTCCTTCCTTCCTTCCTTCTTCCTTCCTTCCTTCCTTCCTTCCTTCCTTCCTTCCTTCCTTCCTTCCTCCTTCCTTCCTTCTCCTTCCTTCCTTCCTTCCTTCCTTCCTCCTTCCCTTCCTTCCTTCCTTCTTCCTTCCTTCCTTCCTTCCTTTTTCCTTCCTTCCCTTCCTTCCTTCCTTCCTTCCTTCCTTCCATCTATCTCTGTTTCTCTTTCTCTCTCCCTTCTTCCTTCGTTCTCTCTCTCTCTCTCCCTCTCATTCTCCCCTCATCTCTCTCTACTGTTCTCTTGTCATAGTCTTTGTTAGCTGTGACTTTTCTCCGTGTGGGTGTCTGAGCGGAGACAGCATGCCTTCGCTGGCTCACGGCCGCCGTTTCCACGGCAACTTTATAATTGTTTTGGACGCGATCCAAACTCCACTGGATACCCAGGCGTTATTGATGTCAAAAAGAAACATGTATAAAACCAGGAGATGTGAATACACCATATGGCTGGTTCCACACAGCCACAGCCTGGCTGGTTCCACACAGCCACAGCCTGGCTCCA
>NW_019944463.1:16583-33249 GCF_002910315.2 Salvelinus sp. IW2-2015 | reverse complement strand
TCTCTTCTCTCGTCTCTCTCTCCTTCTCAATTCAATTTAAGGGCTTTATGGCATGGGAAACATATTTTACATTGCCAAAGCAAGTGAAATAGTAAATAAACAAAGGTGAAATAAACAATTGAAAAATAGGTTCAAAGGAATAGAGACATTTCAAATGTCATATTATGTATATATATATACTGCACAGTGTTGTAACGATGTGCAAATAGTTAAAGTACAAAAGGGAAAATACACATAAATATGGGGTGTATTTACATGTGTTTGTCTTGTGACAACAGGTCACACATCTTGCTGCTGTGATGACACACTGTGGTATTTCACCAGAGAGATTGGGAGTTCATCAACATTGGATTTGTTTTCAAATTCTGTGTCGGTCTGTGTAATCTGAGGAAAATATGTGTCCAATATGGTCAATCATTTGGCAGGAGGTGAGGAAGTGCAGCTCAGTTTCCACCTCATTTTGTGGGCAGTGAGCACATAGCCTGTCTTCTCTTGAGAGCCAGGTCTGCCTACGACGGCTTTTCAATAGCAAGGCTTGCTCACTGAGTCTGTACGTAGTCAAAGATTTCCTTAAGTTTGGGTCAGTACCAGTGGTCAGGTATTCTGCCACTGTGTACTCTCTGTTTAGGGCCAAATAGCATATTGTTTTCTCTGTTTTTTTGTTAATTCTTTCCAATGTGCCAAGTATTTATCTTTTTGTTTCTCATGATTTGGTTGGGTCTAATTGTGTTTCTGTCCTGGGGCTCTGTGGGGTCTGTTTGTGTTTGTGAACAGAGCCCCAGGACCAGCTTGCTTAGGGGAGTCTTCTCCAGGTTCATCTCTCTGTAGGTGATGGCTTTGTTATGAAAGGTTTGGGATTGGCTTCCTTTTAGGCGGTCCTAGAATGTAACAACTATTTCTGAATTTTGACAATTAGTGTATTTCGCTAATATTTGGGCTGTGAGAAGGAATCCTCTGAGTGAGAAGTGTGGTGGAGTGCAACAAGCTCTACACTTCTTCACTGTGTGTGTCTGTGATAGCTTCAACAACTCACCGTCTATTTACATGCTGAGAGAGCAGAGCAGACTGGAGTTGTAGGTCTTACAGATGTAATGTGCAGGGTAATCCTCACATTGCTGATGTCTTATGGAATCAGTTGCTTTAGAATGGATAGAACACTCTGGAAAGATACAGCCTGATAATAAAGCATAAGAAAACAGTCTGACAATGATGATAAGATAACAGCCTGATAATAAGATAACAGCCTGATAATAAGATAATAGATATCAGCCTGATAATTAGATATAAGATAACAGCCTGATAATTAGATAATAAGTTACAGCCTGATAATAAGATAATAAGATAACGCTGAATAATAAACAGCCTGATAATTAAGTAATAAATAACAGCCTGATAATTAGATAATAAGATAACAGCCTGATAATTAGATCATAGATAACAGCCTGATAATTGATAATAGATAGTCTGATAATAAGAAACAGCCTGATAATAAGATAAAGATAACATCTGATAATAAGATAATAAGATAACAGCCTGATAATTAGATAATAAGATACAGCCATAAATAGATCATAAGATAAGCAGTGATAATAAGATAACAGCCTGATAATAAGATATATAAGATAACAGCCTGATTAATAAGATATAAGATACAGCTGAATAAGTAACCGATATAAGATAAAAGATAACAGCCTGTAATAAGATCATACGAGATAACGCCTGATAATAAGATAATAAGATAACGCTGATAGAATAACAGTGAATAAGATAATAGATAAACGCGATAATAAGATAAACGCCTGATAATAGAATAAACGCCTGATAATAAATATAAGATAAAGCCTGATTATTAGATCATAAGATAAAGCCTGATAATTAGATAAATGATAATAAGATAACAGCCTGATAATAAGATAATAAGATAACAGCCTGATAATAAGATAACAGCCTGATAAACATAGAATGAGAACAGCCTGATAATAAGACAATAAGATGACAGCCTGATAATAAGATCATAAGATAACAACCTGGGTACCAGTCTGCTGTGCTGTCATCCTGTGACACAGAATAAAATGAGTGGGACTTTTAGCACAAACCGTTCTGGATTTCAGTCTATATAATTATACACTCAACAAAAATATGAATGCAGCATGTAAAGTGTTGGTCTCGTTTTTCACGAGCTGAAAAAAAAAAAAAATCACAGACATTTTCCAAAAATATTATTTCTGAAAATATTTGTGCACACATTTGTTTACATCCCTTTAAGAGAGGGATTTTGTTTTGTTTCTTTTGCCAAAATAATCCGTCCACCTGACAGGTGCGGAATATTAAGAAGCTGATTAAACAGCATGACCATTACACAGGTGCACCTTGTGCTGGGGACCAAAAACATTTGCCAATCTATGATGTGCAGTTTTGTCACACAACACAATGCCACAGATGTCTCGAGTTTTGAGGGAATTGACACGCTGACTACTGGATTGTCCTGTACACCAGAGCTGCTGCCAGTAAATTGAATGTTAATTTCTCTACCATAAGCCACCTCCAATGTCATTTTAGAGAATTTGGCAGTAGACCATGTGTAACCACGCCAGCCCAGGACTTCCACATTTGGCTTCTTCACCTGCAGGATGGTCTGAGACCTGCCACCCGGACAGCTGATGAATGTGGATTATTTATGTCGGTAATAAAGCCCATTTGTGGGGAAATACTAGTTCTGAATGACATTCCCTGAAATGGTGGCAGGTAGCCTAGTGGTTAGAGCGTTGGGCCAGTAACCGAAAGGTTGCTGGATCGAATTCCCGAGCTGACGAGATACAAATCTGTCGTTCTCCCCCTGAACAAGGCAGTTAACCCACTGGTCATAGAGGTGCTGAGGATGTTAATTAAGGCAGTCCCCAGCACCTCTCTGATTCAGAGCGGTTGGGTTAAATGCAGAAGACACATTTCAGTTGGACAGCTGACTTCACTTTCCCCGCCCATGGCTGCACCCCTGTCCAGTCATGTGAAATTCATTTAAATGTATTTAAATTGACTGATTATCTTATATGAACTGTACATCTTTAAAATTGCTGCATGTTGGGTTTATATTTTTGGTCAGTATAGATTTTTCTCTCAATTTAATATTCATTTTAAATCAATATGTAAATATAAGCTTAATAATAGTTTGATCTGAGTGTGGACTTCTGACATTATGTAAATGACAACTTTATTGGACCAAGGGACAAGGAACCAAGTTCAAGGAACATGGTCATACAGAACTAGTCCAGCGGGCACAACATATTTTAGTTCTGATTCCAACAACCAGTAAAAGAAGAGATGGAAATAAAGTGAGAAAGAGGTGAAAATATCCTAAATATATAATAAAAAATAAAGAGTTATTTTGTGTGGACTTTCAATGTGTGTAAATGTGTCTGATTTTAGCTGAGATTATAGCTCTTTAAACCTACTCTGACACCTCTTGATTGATTTGAGGATCCCTGTTGCCTTAAATGTATTAGGACCTCTGCCAACAGGAGGGAAAGAAAATAGGACAACCAGGCAAGGACATTCACCTTGGCAGAGGGAGCTGTGTGTGTGTGTGTGTGTGTGTGTGTGTGTGTGTGTGTGTGTGTGTGTGTGTGTGTGTGTGTGTGTGTGTGTGTGTGTGTTTGCGTGCGTGTGTACTCAGTGGTATAAAGTACTTAAGTAAAAATACTTTAAAATACCACTTCAGTAGTTTTTCGTGGTATCTGCTTGAGTGGGAATATACACGGCTGTGACTATAACCGAAGAGAACTCTCAAATACAGTCTGCATTTGATTGTAAGGTATTCTAAGTCGGGTGAACAAAAGGACTTGAGTTTCAGTATGTTATCACAATCACACCATGAGTAGTCAATCACGAAGCATACACCCCCCGGCTTTCTTCCTCCTGGAGAGTTCTTTATTCCTGTCTGCGCGTGTCTTAGGAGCTGGAAGCAGAGCTTCCATGTCTCATGTCTTAGTAGCTAGAAGCAGAGCTTCCATGTCTGTTGGCGGCATCTTGCCCAAGACAACATCCCTGGTCATCCCCACTGCCTCTGATCTGGAGGACTCACTAAACAGAGAACATCCCTGGTCATCCCTACTGCCTCTGATCTGGTGGACTCACTAAACAGAGAACATCCCTGGTCATCTCTCTGCCTCTGATCTGGAGGACTCACTAAACACAAAGGCTTCGTTTGTGAAAAAATTACATAATTTTTTTTTTTAACAATTGTTCCATCTGGTCTGCTTAGTAGAAGGAATTTGAAATTGTTTATACTTTTACTTTTGATACTTGTATATATTTGAGCATTTACATGTACTTTTAATACTGAAATATATTTCACACCAAATACTTTTAAACTTTTACTCAAGTAGTATTTTACTGGCTGACTTTAACTTTTATTTGAGTCATTTTCTATTAAGTTATTGTTACTTTTACTCAAGTATGAGAATTGGGTAGTTTTTCCACCATTGTGTGTACTGCATTTGTCTTTGTGGATGATTGGAGTAGAGGAAGCATGCTTGGCTACATGAAGGTGTCACCAGACATCAGTAGCTCCCTGTCAGTGAGCCTGGCCCGGCCCAATACAGACTGTCAACTACATCAAGAAATTATTTCACAATCCGAGGCTTCACTGTGTTCCTCCCCCAGACAGAGATGAGAAGGAGGGAAGAACACTGTCACTATCACAGGGCATTCCCTCATGTACAAACTCTGTAGCACCTCTCCTCTCCTCTCCTCTCCTCTCCTCTCCTCTGCTCTCTCGTCTCTCCTCCTTCCTCTCTCTCCTCTCTCCATCTCTTCTCCTCCTCTGCTCTCTCCTCTCTCCTCTCATCTCCTTTCCTCTTCTTTAACAGATTAGCAAGTTATATTCAGCAGATGTGTGTGATCTGCTTTGTGAAGGTTGTCGTCCGTCTTAATATAATATAATATAATATAATATAATATAATATAATGAACCTCTCTAGGGTATGTGGGACGGTAGCGTCCCACCTCGTCAACAGCCAGTGAAACTGCTGGGCGCCAAATTCAAAACAACAGAAATACCATAATTTAAATTCCTCAAACACACAAGTATTTTACATCATTTTAAAGATACACTTGTTGTAAATCCAGCCAAAGTGTCCCATTTCAAAAAGGTTTTACGACGAAAGCAAACCAAACGATTATGTTAGGTCAGAGCCAAGTCACAGAAAAACACAGCCATTTTTCCAGCCAAAGAGAGGAGTAACAAAAAGCAGAAATAGAGATAAAATTCATCACTAACCTTTGATGATCTTCATCAGATGACACTCATAGGACTTCATGTTACACAATACATGTATGTTTTGTTCGGTAAAGTTCATATTTATATCCAAAAATCGGAGTTTAGGAGGGACGCTACTATCTCACTTGGCCAAAAGCCAGAGAAAATGCAGAGCGCCAAATTCAAATAAATTACTATAAAAATTACTATAAAAATCGAACTTTCATTAAATCACACATGAAAGATATCAAATTAAAGCTACCCTGGTTGTGAATCCAGCCAACATGTCAGAATTCAAATAGGCTTTTCGGCGAAAGCAAACAATGCTATTATTTGAGCATAGCACCATAGTAAACAAAAGAGAGAAAACATTTCAACCCTGCAGGCGCGACACAAAACGCAGAAATAAAAATATAATTCATGCCTTACCTTTGACGAGCTTCTGTTGTTGGCACTCCAATATGTCTCATAAACATCACAAATGGTCCTTTTGTTCGATTAATTCCGTCGATATATATCCAAAATGTCAATTTATTTGGTGCGTTTGATCCAGAAAAACACCGGTTCCAAATTGTGAAACGTGACAACAAAATATCTCAAAGGTTACCTGTAAACTTTGCCAAAAATGTCAAACTACTTTTGTAATACAACTTTAGGTATTTTTTTACGTAAATAATCGATAAAATTGAAGACGGGATGATCTGTGTTCAATAAAGGATTAAAACCAACTGTAGCTAGCTTTCTGGTCACGCACTTCTAACAAACAAGTGACCCTGATTCAAAATGGCCGTACTTCTTCATTAGACAAAGGAATAACCTCAACCAATTTCTAAAGACTGTTGACATGAACTGCAAGAAGGTCCCTTAAAAATCTGGTTTCCCAATGAAACCTCATTGAAAAGAGAGTGACCTCAAAAAAAAAACATCTGAATGGTTTGTCCTCGGGGTTTCGCCTGCTAAATAAGTTCTGTTATACTCACAGACATGATTCAAACAGTTTTATAAACTTCAGAGTGTTTTCTATCCAAATCCACTAATACTATGCATATCTTATCTTCTGGGGATAAGTAGCTGGCAGTTTAATTTGAGCATGCTTTTCATCCAATATTCCGAATGCTGCCACCTACCCAAGAGAAGTTAAATAAAATATAATAAAGTAATAAAGCCCGAGAAGCCGGTGTTTGGAGCGTCGAAGTCGTGCCAAATATGAAAAGCCCGTCTTCAAGGGCGTTGTCACTTTTATACAATAGGTTACCAACAAATAATGATTGACGTATTTGTCCGACCCTTCAGCTTCTTTCAACCTCTCCCATCTATCTCTTAAACACCATCCATATTGGATTTCTATTTGCCGTACATTTTTTCAACTGTGCTGTGATATTCAACAAAAGTTCTGAACATTTCTATTCTCATAGTTTCTACAGATTGTAAAATAAAGATAAATGTTTTGCTAAAATTATTATTACAGTGCCTTGCAAAAGTATTGATCCCCTTTGTCATGACTTCCGCCGAAGTCGGGTCCTCTCCTTGTTCGGGCGGTGCTTGGCGCTCGGCGTCGCCGGTCTTCTAACCATCATCGATCCACTTTTAATTTTCCATGTGTTTTGTCTAGTTTTTCCTTCAATTCCCTCAATTACTAGTTGTGTATTTAACTCTCTGTTACCCCCCATGTTTTGTGTGTTTATTGTAGTACTTGTGCGCGTTCCCCGTGAGAGCACAACGGGTTATTTTTGTGCCCATTTACCTTGTTGTTCTGGATGCCGTTGGTTTTGCTTAATAAATCTCTGGTTATTACCCAGTTCTGCTCTGCGCCTGACTTCTCTGCCGCCAATTATGCACCCCGCTACACCCTTGGCATTTTTCCTATTTTGTTGTATTACAACCTGTAATTTAAATTAATTTTTAATTGGATTTCATGTAATGGACACAAAATAGTCCAAATTGGTGAAGTGAAATGAAAGAAATAACTAGAATTAATATATATATAAATAGAATTAATTAAAAAATAATAATAATCAAAATGCTATGACTGGCGCAAACCCCATATCTCTCATCACCCCGAGAACACAATCCCCACAGTGAAGCATGTTGGTGGCAGCATCATGCTGTGGGCATGTTTTTCATCGGCAGGGACTGGGAAACTGGTCCGAATTTAAGGAATGATGA
The DNA here is from genome assembly GCF_002910315.2 of Salvelinus sp. IW2-2015. Lineage (NCBI taxonomy): Eukaryota > Metazoa > Chordata > Actinopteri > Salmoniformes > Salmonidae > Salvelinus > Salvelinus sp. IW2-2015. Next base: position 25,829 of record NW_019944463.1, on the reverse strand, counting down.
TGGCGCCAAATACAGGAAATTCTTGAGGGAAACCTGTTTCAGTCTTCCAGAGAACTTGAGACTGGGATGGAGGTTCACCTTCCAGCAGGAGAATGACCCTAAGCATACTGCTGAAGCAACACTCGAGTGGTTTAAGGGGAAACATTTAAATGTCTTGGAATGGCCTAGTCAAAGCCCAGACCTCAATCCAATTGAGAATCTGTAGTATGATTTAAATTGCTGTACACCAACGGAAACCATCCAACTTGAAGGAGCTGGAGCCGTTTTGCCTTGAAAAATAGGCAAAAATCCCAGTGGCTAGATGTGCCAAGCTTATAGAGACATACCCCAAGATATTTGCAGCTGTACAAGGTGTCTCTACAAAGTATTGATTTTGAAAGTTCAGTTGCCAGGACCACAAGTGCAAATTCCATCTAGACACCGTTGCCCTAGAGCACACAAAAAACTATACATACCTCTGACTAAACATCAGCGTCACAGGTAACTTCCACAAAGCTGTGAATGATCTGAGAGACAAGGCAAGAAGGGCCTTCTATGCCATCAAAAGGAACCTAACATTTGACAATTAGGATCTGGCTAAAAATACTTGAATCAGTTATAGAACCCATTGCCTATTTTGGTTGTGATGTCTGGGGTCCGCTCACCAACCAACAATTCACAAAATGGGACAAACACCAAATTGAGACTGTGCATGCAGAATTCTGCAAAAATATCCTCTGTGTACAACATAGAATAAATAAGAATTAGACCAGCTAATTATCAAAACCAGAAAAGAGATGTTTAATTCTACAACCACCTAAAAGGAAGCGATTCCCAACCCTTCCATAACAAAGCCATGACCTAAAGAGAGATGAACCTGGAGAAGAGTCCCCTAAGCAAGCTGTTCCTGGGACTCTGTTCACAAACACAAACAGACCCCACAGAGCCCCAGGACAAATAGACCCAACCAAATCATGAGAAAACAAAACTATAATTAGTTGAAAGATTGGAAAGAATTTAAAAAAACAGAGCAAACTAGAATGCTATTTGGCCCTAAACAGAGATTACACAGTGGCAGAATACCTGACCACCGTGACTGACCCAAACTTAAGGTAAGCTTTGACTCAGCGAGCATAGCCTTGCTATTGAGAGAGGCCGCCGTAGGCAGACCTGGCTCTCAGCTGAAGACAGGCTATGTGCACACTGCCCACAAAATGGGATGGAAACTAAGCTGCACTTCCTAACCTCCTGCCCAATGTATGACCATATTAGAGACACATATTTCCCTCAGATTGCACAGACCTACAAGAAATTCAAAAATAAATCAAATGTTGATAAACTCCCATATCTACTGGGTGAAATACCACAGTGTGACATCACAGCAGCAAGATGTGTGACCTGTTGCCACAAGAAAAGGGCAACCAGTGAAGAACAAACACCATGTTTATGTTTATTTATTTTCCTTTTTGTACTTTAACCATTTGCACATCGTTACAACACTGTATATTTACATAATATGTCATTTGTAATGTCTTTAATCTTTTGGAACTTCTGTAATGTTTACTGTTCATTTTTATTGTTTACCTCACTTTAGCTCATGATCTCTTTCACTTGCTTTGGTTACATAAACATATGTTCCCCATGCCAATAAAGACCATTGAATTGAATTGAATTGAGAGAGAGAGGAAGAGAGAGAGAGGAAGAGAGAGGAGAGAGAGAGAGAAGAGAGAGAGAGAGAGGGAGAGAGAGAGGAGAGAGAGAGAGGAGACACAGACAGACAGACAGACAGACAGACAGACAGACAGACAGACAGACAGACAGACAGACAGACAGACAGACAGACAGACAGACAGACAGACAGACAGACAGACAGACAGACAGACAGACAGACAGAGAGAGAGGAGAGAGAGAGAGAAGAGGAGAGAAGGGGAGGAGAGGAGAAGAGAGGCAGAGAGAGAGAGACAAAGAGAGACAAGAGAGAGAGAGGCTCCGTTCAGACCATCTGTAGACCACGCTCCGTCCCCAGACACTGGGAATCACAAATGTGTTGTTTTTAAAAGCCGGCCCTGTCCACCTCCTGCTGAGGGGTATGCTGCCAGTTCAAGGGAAGAGTGTGGAAACTTCTGAGGCATATGTGCCCACCCTCTAACCCTCTTCCCCCTCCTCCCTCCCTTCACCTCCTCCCTTTTTCCTCTGGGCAGGCTTTGAGGGGGTCGTAACTGCAGCCTGTATGACATGGGTTACTGCTGACGAGCTTGGTCACAGTTGATGAAGCCTTTAAAAAGCCTCCCTTTCATAGCTTCTGTTAAAATATCTGGTGACCTGGGGCTGATTTGACTGAACTGGAGCTTGGGGTAAAGCCTGGCTCCCAGACCACAACTGAGATTGGAGGGGTGCTGGGAGGGTGAGGAGCCAGCCACGGTGTATCAGAGCAAACTACAGGGCGCTATTAGCCAGGGAGGAGAGACAGACACTGTAGTTATGTAGTACGCAGAGCGAGCTAGAGGGCGCTATTAGCCCAGGAGAGGGAGAGACCAGACACGGTGTAGTACGCAGAGCAGAGGCTAGAGGGCGCTATTAGCCCCGAGGGAGAGGAAGACCAGACCAGCGGGCTGTATGTTACGCAGAGACAGGAGGCTAGAGCGGCCGCTATTAGCCCAGGAGAGGGAGAGACCAGACACGTGTTTGTGTACGCAGAGCAGAGGCTAGAGGGCGCTATTTAGCCCAGGAGAGGAGAGACCAGACACGTGTGTAGTACGCAGAGCAAGAGGCTAAGAGGGCGCTATTAGCCCAGGAGAGGGAGAGACCAGACATGGTGTAGTACGGAGAGCAGAAGCTAGAGGGCGCTATTAGCCCAGGAGAGGGAGAGACCAGACACGGTGTGTAGTTCAGAAGCAGAGACTAGAGGGCGCTATTAGCCCAGGTTTAAGAGATGAATAGCAGCACGTATGTATATCCCAGCTTTATCCCAACCCTCCATCCTCCCTCCACTGTCCAAAAATGAAATCTCTTCTCCATTTTAGTTTTGGGGCCTCTACGATACGGAGAGGGCTTTAGCTGCCGCAACACAAAATGAGTCCCATGTCTTCTGCCCATGTGTTAGCCTATGCTATGCTATGCTATTCTACACTAGGCTAGGCTAAGCTAGGCTACGCTAGGATGTAGTTGCCATTTCAGAGATGAGCCTTCTGAAAACACATTAGAGCGTGTACAATACTACATATACACACTGTAACATGCAGCTGTTATTGTATGTTGTCCCCTGTCCATCTGCATTGTAGCAGGGTTATGGCTGGTTGGAGTGAATATTATGTGGGTAGAATGGTCCGTAACGTTATGCTATGACGGGTTGTGGGGTGATAACTAACAGGCATGAACATACATCAGTGCCTGGGCCTCTCTCCCCTCCTCTCCTCTCTCTTCTTCTCCTCCTCTCCCTCCCTCCTTCCCTTCTCCGCTTCTCTTCTCATCTCCTCCTCTCCCTCTCCCCTCTCCTCTCCTCCTCTTTCCGCTCTCCTTTCCTCTCCTCTCCTCTCGTCCTCTCCCCTCTTCCTCTCCCCCCTCTCTCTCTCCTCTCCCCTCTCCTCTCCCCTCTCCTCTCCTCCTCTCACCTCCTCTCCCCTCTCCTCTCCCCCCTCCTCCCCCCTCCTCTCCCCTCTCCTTCCCCCCTCCTCTCCCCTCTCCTCTCCCCTCTCCTCCCTTTCTCTCCAGACGTCCCTATGGACGCCGGCATCCCCTCTCCTCTCCCCCCTCTCCCCTCTCCTCTCCCCTCTCCTCTCCTTTCTCTCCAGACGTCCCTCTGGACCGGCATCCCCTCTCCCCTCCTCTCTCCCCTCTCCTCTCCCCTCTCCTCTCCCCTCTCCTCTCCTTTCTCTCCAGAACGTCCCTATGGACGCGGCATCCCGTCGACACTCCATAAAACTTGATTGTTGAAAACGCTGCCATGCTGAGAATGATGAAATAAAAGACAAAAAAGAGAGAACATGGTGCGCACATGACTATATACAACTACAGAGTAAATGGTAAAGGGTACAGAGTAAATGGTAAAGGGTACATAGTAATGGTAAAGGTACAGAGTAAATGGTAAAGGGTACAGATAAATGGTAAAGGGTACAGAGTAAATGGGAAAGGGTACAGAGTAAACGATAAAGGGTACAGAAGTAAATGGTAAAGGGTACAGAGTAAACGATAAAGGTACAGAGTAAATGGTAAAGGTACGTAAGTAAATGGTAAAGGGTAATAGGCAAAGGTAGTTAAAATGGTAAAGGGTACATAGTAAATGGTAAAGGTACATAGATAATGGTAAAGGGTACATAGTAAATGGTAAAGGGTACATGAGTAAATGGTAAAGGGTACATAGTACATGGTAAAGGGTACAGATTAAATGGTAAAGGCCACAGAGTAAATGGTAAAGGGTACAGAGTAAATGGTAAAGGGTACAGATTAAATGGTAAAGGGTACATAGTACATGGTAAAGGGTACAATTAAATGGTAAAGGCCACAGATTAAATGGTAAAGGTACAGAGTAAATGGTAAAGGGTACATAGTAAATGGTAAAGGCCACAAAGTAAATGGTAAAGGTACATAGTAAATGGTAAAGGGTACATAGTAAATGGTAAAGGGTACAGATTAAATGGTAAAGGCCACAGAGTAAATGGTAAAGGTACAGAGTAATTGGTAAATATGTTTTTACAGATTATATTATTTGCTAGATTTAATGCTTTATGTAAAAATAAAACATATAGTACACATTATTTTGTAAAAAAATGTAATCATTATACATTTATATCAAATCAATGTGTACCTCTTACTACCGAAACGTCTAAAGGTCCTCTGTTTATCCTAGTCATTCAATCACATCAATAACGTGTTGTTAATGCTGTATTAATCCTCAGTCACATACTGAACAATACGCTTTCTATGGGATTCATATCTTCACGTTGTATTTAATCCTCAGTCACATACTGAACAATACGCTGTTCTATGGGATTCATATCTTCACGTTGTATTAATCCTCAGTCACATACTGAACAATACGCTTTCTATGGGATTCATATCTTCACGTTTTATTAATCCTCAGTCACATACTGAACAATACGCTGTTCTATGGGATTCATTTCTTCACGTTGTATTAATCCTCAGTCACATACTGAACAATTCGCTGTTCTATGGGATTCATTTCTTCACGTTGTATTAAATCCTCAGTCACATACTGAACAATACGCTGTTCTATGGGATTCATATCTTCACGTTTTATTAATCCTCAGTCACATACTGAACAATACGCTGTTTCTATGGGATTCATTTCTTCACGTTTTATAATCCTCAGTCACATACTGAACAATACGCTGTTCTATGGGATTCATTTCTTCACTTGTATTAATCCTCAGTCACATACTGAACAATTCGCTGTTCTAGGGATTCATATCTTCACGTTTGTATTAATCCTCAGTCACATACTGAACAATACGCTGTTCTATGGGATTCATTTCTTCACGTTGTATTAATCCTCAGTCACATACTGAACAATTCGCTGTTCTATGGGATTCATATCTTCACGTTGTATTAATCCTCAGTCACATACTGAACAATACGCTTGTTCTATGGATTCATTTCTTCACGTGTATTAATCCTCCGAGTCACATACTGAACAATTTCGCTGTTCTATGGATTCATATCTTCACGTTGTATTAATCCTCAGTCACATACTGAACAATACGCTGTTCTATGGGATTCATTTCTTCACGTTGTATTAATCCTCATTTATTTCAAACTGTTTTGTTACAGCACGCTGAAGTATTAAAACGGAATTCATTTTAGTTTTTTGTTTGTTTTTAAAATAGAAAAAAAGCCTTTGTTTTAAGAAGGTCGATTGGAACGTTTTTTAAATTCTAAATAGCTAGATTTTATATGAAATAAAATGTAATACTTTACATATTAAGAAAACTAATTTAATTGTTATGAAAATTAAATATTGAAAAGAAATAGCAGTTAGTTGCATTTAATAACTGGTTGTTTTAACTCTAATCTTATTCTATATAAGATGGGACGGTTGGGGACTTAAACATTTATAACAATGTGTGTTTATCAAAAAAACTATGTTTGTTTATCAAAAAAACAATGTGTGTTTATCAAAAAAACAATGTGTGTTTATCAAAAAAACTATGTGTGTTTATCAAAAAAACTATGTTTGTTTATCAAAAAAACAATGTGTGTTTATCAAAAAAACTAATACTGTGGAAATATTATAGCTTGTCTAGTTTTTGGCATTCACATTCTTAACATCTGGTAATACAATTCGCAACAGCGAAATAATATGTCAATGCATTTCCCTTAATAAAATGTATTAAGAGTAGCTATAAAGATAACCCTCAAAAACATTATCATGAAAACAGAATTTACACAATTGTAATAACATTTTATAAACTGCAATTGTACTACACAGAACCCAATAAAAAAACAATCCCAAAAATAAAACCATTTTGTTCTAATTCTGTGTTGAATTCTTCCAAAACAATTTTTACAGAAATATTATTCATGTATTTTAGGGATAGAGAATCTCATAAAGACATAGAAGTCAGCCTGATAGTATGAATGATCCTGGAAGGTACCTAGCCTGGTAAATAGTATGAATGAATGATCCTGGAAGGTACCTAGCCTGGTTAATAATATTAATGACCCTGGAAGGTACCTAGCCTGGTAAAATAGTATGAATGACCCTGGAAGGTACCTAGCCTGGTTAGTAGTATGAATGATCCTGGAAGATATCTAGCCTGGTTAATAATATGAATGACCCTGGAAGGTACCTAGCCTGGTAAATGTATATGAATGACCCTGGAAGGTACCTAGCCTGGTTAATAATATGAATGACCCTGGAAGGTATCTAGCCTGGTAAATAGATGAATGACCCTGGAAGGTACCTAGCCTGGTTAATAATATGAATGATCCGGAAGGTACCTAGCCTGGTTAGTAGTATGAATGACCCTGGAAGGTACTAGCCTGGTTATAGTATGAATGACCTGGAAGGTACCTAGCCTGGTAAATAGTATGAATGACCCTGGAAGTACCTAGCCTGGTAAATAGTATGAAATAAATCCGGAAGGTACCTAGCCTGGTAATAGTATGAATGACCCTGGAAGGTACCTAGCCTGGTAAATAGTATGAAGACCCTGGAAGGTACCTAGCCTGGTAATAAGTATGAATGACCCTGAAGGTACCTAGCCTGGTAAAATAGTATGAATGACTGGAAGGTACCTAGCCTGGTAAATAGTATGAATGACCTGAAGGTACCTAGCCTGGTTAATAGTATGAATGACCCTGGAAGGTACCTAGCCTGTTAAATAGTATGAATGACCTGGAAGGTACCTAGCCTGTAAATAGTATGAAAAATACCTGGAAGGTACCTAGCCTGGTAAATAGTATAGAATGACACCTGGAAGGTACGCTAGCCTGGTAAATAGTATGAAATGACCCTGGAAGGTACCTAGCCTGGTAAATAGTATGAATGACCCTGGAAGGTACCTAGCCTGGTAAATAGTATGAATGACCCTGGAAGGTACCTAGCCTGGTAAATAGTATGAATGACCCTGAAGGTACCTAGCCTGGTTATAAATATTAATGACCCTGGAAGGGTACCTAGCTGGTATAGTAGTATGAATGACCCTGGAAGGTACCTAGCCTGGTAAATAGTATGAATGATCCTGGAAGGTACCGTAGCCTGGTTATAATAGTATGAATGACCCTGGAAGGTACCTAGCCTGGTAAATAGTATGAATAGACCGGAAGGACCTAGCCTGGTAATAGTATGAATGACCCTGGAAGGTACCTAGCCTGGTAAATAGTATGAATGATCCTGGAAGGTACCTAGCCTGGTAATAATATGAATGACCCTGGAAGGTACCTAGCCTGGTTAATAATATGAATGACCCTGGAAGGTACCTAGCCTGGTAAATAGTATGAATGACCCTGAGAGTACCTAGCCTGGTAAATAGTATGAATGACCCTGGAAGGTACCAGCCTGGTAATAGTATGAATGACCCTGGAAGGTACCTAGCCTGGTTATAGTATGAATGACCCTGGAGGTACCTAGCCTGGTAAATAATATGAATGATCCTGGAAGGTACCTAGCCTGGTAAATAGTATGAATGATCCTGGAAGGTACCTAGCCTGGTTAAATAGTATGAATGACCTGGAAGGTACCTAGCCTGGTTAATAATATGAATGACCCGGAAGGTACCTAGCCTGGTTAATAATATGAATGACCTGGAAGGTACCAGCCTGGTAAATAGTTGAATGACCCTGGAAGGTACCTAGCCTGGTAAATAGTATGAATGACCCTGGAAGGTACCTAGCCTGGTAAATAGTATGAATGACCCTGGAAGGTAACTTAGCCTGGTTAGTAGTATGAATGACCCTGGAAGGTACCTAGCCTGGTAAATAGTATGAATGATCCTGGAAGGTACCTAGCCTGGAAATAGTATGAATGACCCTGGAAGTACCTAGCCTGGTAAATAGTATGAATGACCCTGGAAGGTACCTAGCCTGGTTAGTAGTATGAATGACCCTGGAAGGTACCTAGCCTGGTAAATAGTATGAATGATCCTGAAGGTACCTACCTGGTAAATAGTATGAATGACCCTGGAAGGTACCTAGCCTGGTAAATATATAGAAATGACCCTGGAAGGTATCTAGCCTGGTAAATAGTATGAATGATCCTGGAAGGTACCTAGCCTGGTAATAGTATGAATGACCCTGGAAGGTACCTAGCCTGGTTAAAAGTATGAATGACCCTGGAAGGTACCTAGCCTGTTAAATAGTATGAATGACCCTGGAAGGTACCTAGCCTGGTAAAAGTATGAATGACCCTGGAAGGTACCTAGCCTGGTAAATAGTATGAAGACCCTGGAAGGTACCTAGCCTGGTAATAGTATGAATGATCCTGAAGTACCTGCCGGTAAATAGTATGAATGACCTCGGAAGGTACCTAGCCTGTAAATAGTATGAATGACCTGGAAAGTACCTAGCCTGTAATAGTATGAATGACCCTGGAAGGTACCTAGCCTGGTAAATAGTATGAATGATCCTGGAAGGTACCTAGCCTGGTAAATAGTATGAATGCATCCTGAAGGTACCTAGCCTGTGAGTAGTATGAAATGACCCTGGAAGGTACCTAGCCTGGTATAGTATGAATGACCTGGAAGGCCTAGCCTGGTAAAATAGTATGAATGACCCTGGAAGGTACCTAGCCTGGTAAATAGTATGAATGAC
>NW_019944463.1:6600-11765 GCF_002910315.2 Salvelinus sp. IW2-2015 | reverse complement strand
TCCTGAAGTACCTAGCCTGGTAAATAGTTGAATGACCCTGGAAGGTACCTAGCCTGGTAAATAGTATGAATGATCCTGGAAGTACCTAGCCTGGTTAAGTAGTATGAATGACCCTGGAAGTACCTAGCCTGGTTATAGTATGAATGACCCTGGAAGGTACCTAGCCTGGTAAATAGTATGAATGACCCTGGAAGTACCTAGCCTGGTAAATAGTATGAATATACCGGAAGGTACCTAGCCTGGTAAATAGTATGAATGACCCTGAAGGTACCTAGCCTGGTAAATAGTATGAATGACCCTGGAAGGTACCTAGCCTGGTAAATAGTATGAATGACCTGGAAGGTACCTAGCCTGTAATAGTATGAATGACCCTGGAAGGTACCTAGCCTGGTTAATAGTATGAATGACCTGGAAGTACCTAGCCTGGTAAATAGTATGAATGACCCTGGAAGGTACCTAGCCTGGTTAGTAGTATGAATGACCCTGGAAGTACCTAGCCTGGTTAATAGTATGAATGATCCTGGAAAAGTACCTAGCCTGGTATAGTATTAAATCCTGAAGGTACCTAGCCTGGTAATAGTATGAATGACCCCGGAAGGACCTAGCCTGGTAAATAATATATAATGACCCTGGAAGGTACCTAGCCTGTAAATAGTATGAATGACCCTGGAAGGTACCTAGCCTGGTAAATAGATGAATGACCTGGAAGGTACCTAGCCTGGTAAATAGTATGATATGAATCCTGGAAGGTCCTAGCCTGGTATAATATATGAATGACCCTGGAAGGTACCTAGCCTGTAATAGTATAATGACCTGAGGTAGCCTGGTAAATAGTATGAATGATCCTGAAGTACCTAGCCTGGTAAATAGTATGAATGACCTGGAAGGTACCTAGCCTGGTTAATAGTATGAATGACCCTGAAGGTACCTAGCCGGTAAGTATGAATGACCTGAAGGTACCTAGCCTGGTAAATAGTATGAATGACCTGGAAGTACCTAGCCTGGTTAATAAATATGAATGACCCTGGAAGGTACCTAGCCTGGTAAATAGTATGAACCTGAAGTACCTAGCCTGGTTTATAATATATGAATGACCCGGAAGGTACCTAGCCTGGTTATAGTATGAATGACCCTGGAAATACCTACCTGGTAATAGTATGAATGACCCTGGAAGTACCTAGCCTGGTAAATAGTATGAATGACCCTGGAAGGTACCTAGCCTGGTAAATAGTATGAATGACCCTGGAAGGTACCTAGCCTGGTAAATAGTATGAATGACCTGGAGGTACCTAGCCTGGTAAATAGTATGAATGACCCTGGAAGGTACTCCTAGCCTTTATATATGAATGACCTGAAGGTACCTAAGCCTGGTAATAATATGAATGACCCTGGAAGGTACCTAGCCTGGTTAGTATATGAATGACCTGGAAGGTACCTAGCCTGGTTAATATATATATGAATCAGCCTGGAAGGTACCTAGCCTGGTTAATAATATTAATGACCCTGGAAGTACCATCTCTTCTCTGGTGTGTTTGTTCCTGGAAGGTACCTAGCCTGGTAAATAGTATGAATGATCCTGGAAGGTACCTATCCGTTTGGAGCCAGCGGGCAGATTACTAAAACAGACCGGTGAAAGCAGTGATTCGGCTGACTAGCACATTGCAATTGGTCTTAATAAAGACTCCGTCCATAAGTGGAACCAGAACCCCCGTGTTGGTGTAGCACAGGAGGCTGTTGAGGGGAGGACGGCTCTAAATAACTGTCACGATCGTGTGGAGGAGAGACGGACCAAAACGCAGCATGTGGAAAATAAGCCATCTTCTTTTATTATAACGACGAAGATGAACATGAAACGAAACACTTATACAAACTATACAAAAACAACAAACGACCGTGAAGCTACAAACGCAAACTACTTACGTTCAACATAGACAATTCCCCACAAACAGCTAAAGCCTATGGTTGCCTTAAATATGGCTCCCAATCAGAGACAACAATAACCAGCTGTCTCTAATTGAGACCCAATTCAGGCAACCATAGACTTTCCTAGATACCTACACTCACCCATAGACACAGCTAGACTTCTATACTAAACATAAACCCAACTACTCTAATAAACCCCCTAAACCTTACAACCACCCTAGACACTACAAAAAACACATACATTCCCCATGTCACACCCTGACCTAACTAAAATAATTAAGAAAACAAAGAATACTAAGGCCAGGGCGTGACAATAACATTCTGAAATGGAGTGGACGGACAGGCGTCAACCAATTATTCATGAAACCATGTATTCGACACGTTCGATACCATTCCATATAATTCCATTCCAGTCATTACTATCAGCTCGTCTTCCCTCAATTAGTGAGCCACTGGCAGCCTGTGTTGTATAGTGATCACCTGGAACTGTGAGCGATACCGTCAGCCTACAACCTGTCTCTGTGTAACGTACTAAAGACAACAGCGTTTATCGAACGGTGTTAAGAGCCGCCAGGGCTGGCTAGATTATCTTTGTAGTATTTCTTAGTGTTGCCGCGTTTGTTAAAGAACTAACCAGGAAGTAAGCGTTTGGTTGAACGATGTACAGCGTGTGTCCTGTACGTACGACTAATACAACTTGAAACGTGTAAGAGAATACGCAGAACTATGACTATTCAGAGAGACGTAGTATGGCTCTAACCTTGTGTATATATGTAGGAAGGTTCTAGATTCAGAGAGAAGACGTTAGTACAATGGCCTTCTGTGCTGTGTTCTACTGGTCCACTGTAGAGTCCTCTCCTCACAGTTGGAGAGACAGGGGTCAGTGACTGGTCGATCCCAGGTGGGCTCTTTACAGCAGCACTTCTTCTAAACACACACAGTACATCTACTAAAAACGTCCCTTATCCCACAGTCCATCCAGTTGTCTAACTTTGTGATGCTGTACATTACTAAAAACGTCCCTTATCCCACAGTCCATCCAGTTGTCTAACTTTGTGATGCTGTACATTACTTAAAACGTCCCTTATCCCACAGTCCATCCAGTTGTCTAACTTTGTGATGCTGTACATTACTAAAAACGTCCTTATCCCACAGTCCATCCAGTTGTCTAACTTTGTGATGCTGTACATTACTAAAAACGTCCCTTATCCCACAGTCCATCCAGTTGTCTAACTTTGTGATGCTGTACATTACTAAAAACGTCCCTTATCCCACAGTCCATCCAGTTGTCTAACTTTGTGATGCTGTACATTACTAAAAACGTCCCTTATCCCACAGTCCATCCAGTTGTCTAACTTTTGATGCTGTACATTACTAAAAACGTCCCTTATCCCACAGTCCATCCAGTTGTCTAACTTTGTGATGCGTTACATTACTAAAAACGTCCCTTATCCCACAGTCCATCCAGTTGTCTAACTTTGTTATGCTGTACATTACTAAAAACGTCCCTTATCCCACAGTCCATCCAGTTGTCTAACTTTGTGATGCTGTACATTACTAAAAACGTCCCTTATCCACAGTCCATCCAGTTGTCTAACTTTGTGATGCTGTACATTACTAAAAAACGTCCCTTATCCCACAGTCCATCCAGTTGTCTAACTTTGTGATGCTGTACATTACTAAAAACGTCCCTTATCCCACAGTCCATCCAGTTGTCTAACTTTGTGATGCTGTACATTACTAAAAACGTCCCTTATCCCACAGTCCATCCAGTTGTCTAACTTTGTGATGCTGTACATTACTAAAAACGTCCCTTATCCACAGTCCATCCAGTTGTCTAACTTTGTGATGCTGTACATTACTAAAAAACTCCCTTATCCCACAGTCCATCCAGTTGTCTAACTTTGTGATGCTGTACATTACTAAAAACGTCCCTTATCCCACAGTCCATCCAGTTGTCTAACTTTGTTGATGCTGTACATTACTAAAAACGTCCCTTATCCCACAGTCCATCCAGTTGTCTAACTTGTGATGCTGTACATTACTAAAAACGTCCCTTATCCCACAGTCCATCCAGTTGTCTAACTTTGTGATGCTGTACATTACTAAAAACGCCCTTATCCCACAGTCCATCCAGTTGTCTAACTTTGTGATGCTGTACATTACTAAAAACGTCCCTTATCCCACAGTCATCCAGTTGTCTAACTTTGTGATGCTGTACATTACTAAAAACGTCCCTTATCCCACGTCCATCCAGTTGTCTAACTTTGTGATGCTGTACATTACTAAAAACGTCCCTTATCCCACAGTCCATCCAGTTGTCTAACTTTGTGATGCTGTACATTACAAAACGTCCCTTATCCCACAGTCCATCCAGTTGTCTAACTTTTGTGATGCTGTACATTACTTAAAAACGTCCCTTTATCCCACAGTCCATCCAGTTGTCTAACTTTGTGATTGCTGTACATTACTAAAACGTCCCTTATCCCACAGTCCATCCAGTTGTCTAACTTTGTGATGCTGTACATTACTAAAAACGTCCCTTATCCCACAGTCCATCCAGTTGTCTAACTTTGTGATGCTGTACATTTAGTCTATAATGGACTTATCCAGGAGACGCTCTTAATACTCTCAAGCATTCAGATTCCGTCAGACTGTATCTGTGATATTGATCAATAAACCGCTACCAATCAATCACTGTGATCTGGATCCCGACTAATCAGGGAGCAGCTCATCATGAGTGTCACTGAGGAAGTTGAACACTACAGAGAGGAAGTTGAACACTACAGAGAGGAAGCTGAACACTACAGAGAGGAAGCTGAACACTACAGAGAGGAAGCTGAACACTACAGAGAGGAAGCTGAACACTACAGAGAAGTTGACACTACAGAGAGTAAGTTGAACACTACAGAGAGGAAGATGAACACTACAGATCCTGGTCAAATGTGGTATGGCTATACAATTATATTATTATATTATACAAACTATAAAATGTAACGGGGAATATCTTGGAATAAACTATTTAATCCTGTTCACTCAGCCGCTCCGTATACCTCCCCCTCTTCTCTCTCTCTCTCTCTCTCTCTTCTCTCTCTCTCTCTCTCTCTCTCTTCTCTCTCTCTCTTCTCTCTCTCTCTCTCTCTCTCTCTTCTCTCTCTCTCTCTCTCCTCTTCTCTCTCTCTCTCTCTCTCTCTCTCTCTCTCTCTCTCTCTCTCTCTCTCTCTCGTAGTAGTGAAGTCTCT
>NW_019944463.1:0-4717 GCF_002910315.2 Salvelinus sp. IW2-2015 | reverse complement strand
CACACAGTCACACACACAGTCACACACACACTCACACACACACACACACACACACACACACACACACACACACATCACACACACACACACACACACACACACACACACACACACACACACACACACACACACACACACCACACACACACACACACACACACACACACACACACACACACACACAGTCACACACACAGTCACACACCACAGTCACACACACACACACACACACACACACACACACACACACCACACACACACCTGGAGGCATTCATTTATTTTTCCACTCTGGGTTAATATGGTGTTGTAGCTGCTTTGTCCCTCAGACAGTCTTCACAGAGCTGTTTTGTCCCTCAGACAGTCTTCACAGAGCTGTCTTTGTCCTCAGACAGTCTTCACAGAGCTGTCTTTGTCCCTCAGACAGTCTTCACAGAGCTGTCTTTGTCCCTCAGACAGACTTCACAGAGCTGTCTTTGTCCCTAAGACAGTCTTCACAGAGCTGTCTTTGTCCTCAGACAGTCTTCACAGAGCTGTCTTTGTCCCTCAGACAGACTTCACAGAGCTGTCTTTGTCCCTCAGACAGACTTCACAGAGCTGTCTTTGTCCCTCAGACAGACTTCACAGAGCTGCCTTTGTCCCTCAGACAGACTTCACAGAGCTGTCTTTATGGGGTAATAAAAATGCCGATGGTGTGATGATGATGAAGAAGACGATGAGTAGGAGGAGAGGGGGGGTAGCTACTTTTCTATATCAAAAACATCTAAAAACGTCCTTATCCCACAGTCCATCCAGTTGTCTAACTTTGTGATGCTGTACATTACTAAAAACGTCCCTTATCCACAGTCCATCCAGTTGTCTAACTTTGTGATGCTGTACATTACAAAAACGTCCCTTATCCCACAGTCCATCCAGTTGTCTAACTTTGTGATGCTGTACATTACTAAAAACGTCCCTTATCCCACAGTCCATCCAGTTGTCTAACTTTGTGATGCTGTACATTACTAAAAACGCCCTTATCCACAGTCCATCCAGTTGTCTTACTTTTGATGCTGTACATTACTACTTACCTTCTAGGATCTCTGAGGAATACATACGAACGTGATTTGACTCGTTCAAACAACATTTAGGGTTAGATTTTCACAGATTCCTTTCTTTGCAAATTGAACGAGCGGAAATACAAAATCGATCGTGCGTGGTATATGGACCTTTTTAGGATATGAAAAATGATTTTATCTAACAAAACGACACTTCATGTTATCTCTGGGACACTTTGGATGATAAATCAGAGCAAGATTTCAGAATGTAAGTACACATTTCACCTTCAGAGGTGAATTCATCAAACCTATCGCGGTTAAAAAACTGTTTTGTTGTTAGGAGCTCTCCTCAAACAATAGCATGACATTTTTTCGCAGTAATAGCTACTGCAAATTGGACAGAGCAGTTATTTAATAATAATTTTAGCTTTCAAGACACTTCTATGTACAGACATTTGTTGTTACTCTAAAATCTGCGATCTTGACATAACTGTCCCGTTGACAGGACGCCGATCCAGCTCTTTTCTGGAATTTGAGAATAAGCAGGTATCGGCCTATTTCTGCTCTGCATGCATTATTTGGTGTTCTACGTTGTACACAGAGGATATTTTTTCAGAATTCTATATGCAGAGTCTCAAAAGGTCACAGTTGTAATTGAGAACTTGTTCTGGTTAAATAAAGGTGAAAAAAAAGGTGTTTGTTCCCATTTTGTGAATGTTTGGTTGGTGAGCGGACCCCAGACCTCACAACCATTAACGACAATTGGTTCTATAATTGATTAGTATTTTTAGCCAGATCCTAATTGGTATGTCGAATTTTATGTTCCTTTTGATGGCATAGAATGCCCTTCTTGCCTTGTCTCTCAGCTCGTTCACAGCTTTGTGGAAGTTACCTGTGGTGCTGATGTTTAGGCGAAGGTCTGTATAGTTTTTTGTGTGTTTTAGGGCAACGGTGTCTAAATGGAATTTGTATTTGTGGTCCTGGTGACTGGACCTTTTTTTGGAACACCATTATTTCTGTCTTACTAAGATTTACTGTCAGGGCCCAGGTCTGTCAGGGCCCAGGTCTGTCAGGGCCCAGGTCTGACAGAATCTGTGCAGAAGATCTAGGTGCTGATGTAGGCCCTCCTAGGTTGGTGACAGAAGCACCAGATCATCAGCAAACCATAGACATTTGACTTCAGATTCTAGTAGGGTGAGGCCGGGTGCTGCAGACTGTTCTAGTGCCCTCGCCAATTCGTTGATATATATGTTGAAGAGGGTGGGGCTTAAGCTGCATCCCCGTCTCACTCCACGGCCTTGTGGGAAGAAATGTGTGTATTTTTGGCATATTTTAACCACATACTTGTTGTTTGTGAACATGGATTTTATAATGTCATATGTTTTTCCCCCAACACCACTTTCCATCAATTTGTGTAGCAGACCCTTTTTGAAATCAACAAAGCATGAGAAGACTTTGCCTTTGTTTTGGTTTGTTTGTTTGTCAATTAGGGTGTGCAGGGAGAATACGTGGTCTGTCGTACGATAATTTAGTAAAAAGACAATTTGCTCAGTACATTGTTTTCATTGAGGAAATGTACGAGTTTGCTGTTAATGATAATGCAGAGGATTTTCCCAAGGTTGCTGTTGGTGCATATCCCACGGTAATTATTGGGGTCAAATTTCTCTCCACTTTTGTGGATCGGGGTGATCAGTCCTGGGCTCCAAATATTGGGAAAGATGCCAGAGCTGAGGATGATGTTAAAGAGTTTTAGTATAGCCAATTGGAATTTGTTGTCTGTATATTTTACATTTTATTGAGGATACCATCAACACCACAGGCCTTTTTGGGTTGGAGGGTTTGTATTTTGTCCTGTAGTTCATTCGAGGTAATTCGAGAATCGAGGGGGATCAGGTAGTCTTTATTAATAGTTGATTCAAAGATTTGTATTTGATCATGTATATGTTTTTGCTGTTTGTTCTTTGTTACAGAGCCAAAAAGATTGGAGAAGTGGTTAACCCATACATCTCCATTTTGAACAGATAATTATTTGTGTTGTTGTTTGTTTAGTGTTTTCCAATTTTCTCAGAAGTGCTTAGAGTCTATGGATTCTTTAATTACTGTCACGCCCTGACCTTAGAGGGCCTTTTTATTTCTCTATTTGGTTAGGTCAGGTTGTGACTTGGGTGGGCATTCTAGTTTGTCTATTTCTTTGTTGGTCGGGTATGGTTCCCAATCAGAGGCAGTTATCTATCGTTGTCTCTGATTGGGGATCATACTTAGGCAGCCCTTTTTCTCACCTTCAGTTGTGGGATCTTGTTTGTGTGTAGTTGCCTTTTGCACTGCATATAGCTTTACGTTCGTTTTGTATTTTGTTGTTTTTTGGTGTCATTTATTAAAATAAAATTATAATGTACGCCTACCACGCTGCACCTTGGTCTCCTTCTAACAACGGACGTAACAATTACATTGAGTTCATTTCTGACGTGCTGTTCCTTCTTTATCCGTCGTGTATTTCTGTATTGTTTTAGTGATTCACCATAGTGAAGACGTAGACTCAGGATTTCTGGGTCTCTATGTTTTTGGTTGGACAGGTTTCTCAAATTCTTTCTTAGATTTTTGCATTCTTCATCGAACCATTAATCGTTGTTGTTCATTTTCTTTGGTCTATTTGATATTTTTTAGATTTGATAGGGAAGCTGAAACGTCAAATATACTGTTAATATTTTCTACTGCCAAGTTCACAACTTCACTATTACAGTGGCACATTTTGTCCAGGAAGTTGTCTTAATGGGATTGAATTTGTTGTTGCCTAATAGTTTTTTGGTAGGTTTCCAAACTACATTCCTTCCATCTATAGCGTTTCTTAATTTTATTCAGTTCCTTTGGCTTTGATGCCTCATGATTGAGTATTGCTCTGTTCAAGTAGAGTGTGATTTTGCTGTGATCTGATAGGGGTGTCAGTGGGCTGACTGTGAACGCTCTGAGAGACTCTGGGTTGAGGTCAGTGATAAAGTAGTCTACAGTACTACTGCCAGGAGATGAGCTATAGGTGTACATACCGTAGGATTCCCCTCGAAGCCTACCATTGACAATGTACAGACCCAGCGTGCGACAGAGCTGCAGGAGTTGTGACCCGTTTTTTTGGGTTATGTTGTCGTAGTTGTTGCTAGGGGGGAGGCATATGGGGGAGGGAATGCTGTCACCTCCAGGTAGGTGTTTGTCCCCCTGTGTGCTGAGAGTGTCAGGGTCTTGTCCGGTTCTGGCATTTAGGTTGCCACAGACTAGTACATGTCCCTGGGCCTGGAAATGATCGATTTCCCCCTCCAGGATGGAGAAGCTGTCTTCATTAAAGTATGGGGATTCTGGTGGGGGGATATAGGTAGCACACAGGAAGACATTGTTCTCTGTTAAAGATAATTTCCTTTTGAATTTCTAGCCAAATGTAAAATGTTCCTGTTTTGATTAATTTAAGAGAGGGTTAGGTCTGCTCTGTACCAAATTAGCATACTGCCTGAGTCTCTTCCCTGTTTCACACCTGGTAGATTGGTGGATGGGACTACCAGCTCTCTGTAACCTAGAGGGCAACCAGTGGGTTCGTTTCCTCTGTACCACCCACCTGGTAGTGTGGTGGATGGGACTACCAGCTCTCTGTAACCTAGAGGGCAACCAGTGGGTCCGTCTCCTCTATACCACCCACCTGG
>NW_019944462.1:75336-78349 GCF_002910315.2 Salvelinus sp. IW2-2015 | reverse complement strand
ACACACAGGAGAGAAACCTTATAGCTGTGGGCAATGTGGGAAGAGTTTTGGTAAATCTGACCATCTGGTATCACACCAGAGAACACACACAGGCGAGAAATCTTATAGCTGTGGTCAATGTGGGAAGAGTTTTGGTCAATCTGGCCATCTGACAGTACACCAGAGAACACACACTGGAGAGAAATCTCATAGCTGTGATCAATGTGACAAGAGATAGACAGATCGCTGATCAAACATCAGAAAATACATACATGAAGGAGTTGTATCATGATATCAATGAATTAATGTCACAATGTAGAATGTTTTAACATTGTAGGAGGAGTATTTTAATGATGTCACAATGTAGAACCCTAAATGTTTGTCCCCTGTTCTTTTGATTTCAACATGATATGGATATTAACCTCAGGGGGAAAATCCAGGCTCTGAATTGGAAGAGTACTATTTATGTGATTTAACAAAAAGTGACTAACAAAAAAAGGGTTGTGTTACACTTACCATGTTGGTGGCCCACTTGAATCAAAATGCAACACCTCTAAATGTAGCGATCTGTTTTCTACAAATTGTCCTCTAACCAGTGATGTACACATTATTCCCAGATTCCGTGTGGTTTTTGGTCGGTTAGTTTTAACAGGACGTGCAACCTCATCTCCCTCCTCTGGGCACAATTGATTTCAACATGATATCGATGAGATGATGACAAATAAGTGTTGTGTTCCTTTGTTTAGTGACCCCTAAATTTAAATGCATCACTCCAAAATGTAGCTGACTGTCTTCTGCAGGTTGTCCTCTAACCAGTGAGCTAAAAGATATCTCCCATTTCCATGTGTTTTTTTTGTTGTGTTCGTTTCAACATCACGTACAACCTGATTTTCCCCCCTAATCGATATCAGTGATTTATTGCTACTTGTCAAAACAACAGCGTTTTTGGTGCTTGTGCAGTTTATAATGTGCTTGTTTAAGTAATATGATTATTGTGGCAGATGTTTGTGTATATAGTACATTTTACATTTAGGTTTTCAATTTATCACAAACTGTTTCTGCATTTGGACTATTGATTTGGACACGTTTAAACTGTGACATTGGGGATATCCCACCTAGCAAAATGTCGTTGAAAATAAGACTATGCCCGACATACAATATAAGTTTGGTTCTAGTTGAAAGTTGAAAAGAAAACTATTTAATTTCAACGTACTTGCAGCTTATACACATGGACGCAGTATAATAAATCGGTCTATAATACATTTTATTAACAATCCTAATAAATTGAGTCATAAATATAAAATATATTTGTTGTCCTGCCTAATACAGATTTTTTTAGCATTTAGGGTGATATATATTCACTTAGTTATGTTAGGAGGTTGCCATCTTTATGGACCAGCCCTTGGAACTTTCACCCGCAACTTCCTCTTTATCCCCAGAAACAGTAACTGTATAATGTTTTCTCTGATTATTTTGGGGAAATTTAGGAAAAATATAAAAAAAACAGCCCGAGCAGAGCCCAAGCTCCCATGGGACGTCCCTCGAGGGCGTGGATGTTCTCCCCATCATAAGCAGCCGGATTATTCACTCTCTGGTGATGGATTTCCCGCCCGATGGGCAGTAAAGGAGTGAGGCGGTAAATCTGTGTCAACAAAAGTAAGACAAAGATTTAATACACATACAATTAACAAAGAATAACAAATCGTTCAGCTGTAGGTTTATATAAGCATGGCCACTTGTTTATGAAAGAAACAGATTGGTGCATAGGGCATACCTTTCCATTTTCTGAAAGATCATTTTACACCTTGTATCGCTATAGTTTCAGTTTGTAGTGGAGCTATGTAGGTTAAATGCTTTACACTTCAAATGCAAGCTGGGGTTTTTTTTTTTTCCCCTAACAACAAACAAAAAAAAACAATATCTGTACCTTCTTCTTGATTCCCAATTGCATGATGCCATGTTTTCTATAAGAATTTTCAAAGGAAAAACGAGCAAATGTTAACGGACTAGTCTTACCAAGCATTAAACAATATATATAATATGTATAAAATAAATATTAAAGATAAATTGGCAATCGACCTTCAACTTTAATGCACAAATAGAAGGACATATTGGAGAAGCACTAGCCAATAACAGAATCCATACAGGCCGAATATCACATTTCAAGGATTATCCCTTTTGTACACCAAACGGCTCCTCCACGTTTGCCTGATGTACTGCCTGTCTCTGGTAGCCCTTCCATGCTTGACACTACGCGACAACACAGCAAACCTCTTGCACAGCTCGCAGCCTTGGATGTGCCATCTGATGAGCTTCACTCCTGAGCCACTTGTGTGGTTTGGTAGGACTCCATTCATGCTACCACTAGGGAGAGGCACCGCCAGATATCAAAAGTGAACCAAAAACACAGCCGAGACGCATAAAAGGAACTGAGCAGTTGTCTTTGTGGTCACCACCGCAGATCACTCTTTTTTGGGGTGTCTGGCTAATTGGACCTATATTTCCACCTTTTGTCATATTCCATTTGCACAACAGCATGTTTGAATTTATTTGTCAATCAGTTTGCTGGACCTAAGGGACAGTTTGAATCACCAGTAGGTGTGATTGACTTGGAGTTACTTTGTGTTGTTTAGTGTTCCCATTTTTTTGAGCAGGGCTATAATATGACTAAATGGCTTTCCTTTCTGTGTTTACGGGGCAGTAAAGAAATGGAAAAGCAAGGGCCACAAGGACAGACCATAAGCCGAGCTGTGGAGACATCTCAAGCCCTTGGTAGACGCGGAGGTGTGTTTACCACTCCACCCAGCAGAGCTCGTGGAGACCACCTCATCCCCGGGTAGGCCGGGGTGTGTTTACCACTCCAACACTCCTTCAGCAGGCTGGAAAGATGATATGTTATTTCATATAAGTGGGACAAGTCTGGTTGATGGTCATTGGCTTCATTTAGTTGAAATTCAAATCAAGCTTTATTTATACAGCACATTTCAGGACAAGGATGCCACCATATGGCTTCACAGGAAAAAAACTATGAAAG
>NW_019944462.1:72230-73795 GCF_002910315.2 Salvelinus sp. IW2-2015 | reverse complement strand
ACTACAACTGTAAAAATGAAGTGTTCAACTGGAGTTGTTCTCAGATCCCCTAAGAACCGTAGGGTTCTTGGTCAATGAAAAACAGCCCCAAACGGTTCTTCAAAGAACTTGTTAGAAGGTGGGTTCATCGAGGAACCTCCGTTGTTGCTGGACTTCTTCCGGGAACTTCGCAATTACAACTGAAAACGATGGTGACAAGTTTGAATGCGACAACAAGTTAAAAAGGTTAAGTTGGGTTGATGTTTGGCTCTGAATATGTCTCGAAATAATTTATTATAATAATATAACATACTAATAATGAATAACGAAGACAATGATGATTTTCTGTGAATAGCTTCCATAACGTTACTATAGCTAATTACCGTAAATATTAGAAAGCCGGGTTTGACCGTCGGCGTTGTATGAGCTACAGTGCAGTACCGTTATCTAGCTAGCTAACGTTATGTCCTAACTAGGCACAACTAGGTTTGGATTATTTCCTGAACTATATTATTTCCCATATATCGTATATCGTTTCCATAAAGCCAACATGGCTTTACACTCATTAACGTAAGTTTCCAATCTAGAGCAGTTCTCACTTTTGTGATAATGAACTAGCTAACGTTAACTAACTAACTAAGGACGGTGACCTGTCCAGACGAGATGTTACAACGAACTGAATCGTCAATGGAGGTCTTCCTCTTTATATAGCCTGCTACAGCATGCAATACTATTAATCACAAGGGGGCATAACGTTACATGGACAATACTATCCCATTTTGGACACGTTACATGGACAATACTATCCCATTTTGGAAACGTTACATGGACAATACTATCCCATTTTGGAAACGTTTCATGGACAATACTATCCCATTTTGGAAACGTTACATGTACGCCCCCTTGTGGAGGGAAATTAATATCTTAGATGGTAGCTGTAGATGGGATTCAAATGCATAATGGTATTAATACAGTGTCTAGACTACCTCTTTTGTATAAATGCCCTTCAGAATCCAAACACAGTCTTGCCACTCAGCAAAATGTTGCGTATAATCTTTCAAGTCAGCCTGATAAAATATTGAACAATTTGTTTACAAGATATCTTGAAATGTGATATTAAGCCTGTATGGCAGTACTGTTACAGTATGGCATTACTGTATTGGCTAGTGCTTCTTCAATATGTTCTTCTATTTTACATTACATTGTATGTCGATGCCATTTATCTTTCAATATTTATTTAATATATATATTTAAATGCTTGTAAGACTATTCTTTGACACATTTTCTCTTCCTCTGAAATTCTTATAGGACAGAACATGGACACAATGCAATTGGGATCAAGAAGAAGGTACAGATCTGTTGTAGGACAGCTGCATTTGAAGTGTACATTTAACCTACATAGCAGTCAATACAAACTGACATCTATTAGCATACAAATGTGTGCAAATTATCTTTTCTTACTTTTGTTGACACAGATTTCACCGCCCTTCACTCCTTTACTGCACATCGGTGGAGATGCTGCAATCAATTGAACAGGGCAAAAGGATAAGGTAGAACATCATTAAAATACTCCTTCTACAATGTTA
>NW_019944462.1:61591-71582 GCF_002910315.2 Salvelinus sp. IW2-2015 | reverse complement strand
TTTCTCTCCTGTGTGTATTCTCTGGTGTTGAGTAAGCTGGCCAGATTGACAAAAACTCTTCCCACATTGATCACAGCTATAAGATTTCTCTCCTGTGTGTGTTCTCTGGTGTAGAGTCAGATGGTCAGATGTAGTAAAACTCTTCCCACATTGATCGCAGCTGTAAGATTTCTCTCCTGTGTGTATTCTCTGGTGTTGAGTCAGATGGCAAGATCTACCAAAACTCTTCCCACATTGATCACAGCTATAAGGTTTCTCTCCTGTGTGTATTCTCTGGTGTTGAGTCAGATGGCAAGATTGACCAAAACTCTTCCCACATTGATCACAGCTATAAGGTTTCTCTCCTGTGTGTGTTCTCTGATGAATTTTAAGGCCTGATGAGGTGAATCTCTTCCCACAGTCAGAGCAGCAGTGAGTTCTCTTCCCTCTGGATCTCTGCGGGTGTTTCTTGAGGTGTTCTGATATGGAGAGACTCTTCTCTACCTTGTCAGCATCATGAGGTTGTTGAGGCTCCCCAGAGGATCCACGATAGTCCCGTCTCTCTCCTGTGTGAACAACAAAGTCAGACAGATGATTAAAGGCACACAACAGCGGAAATCCACTGGAAAAAGTGATGCCAACAGCGTAGCCATGATGTTGTACAACAATTGACGTCTGTAATGAATGTAATGATTATTTGACATTTGTCTTAAAATGAGCAAGAACAGTCATATTTTGTCTTGTTTTCACATTAGTAGTAACATCTAAGCTTGTAGACTTGAAATAAGTTATTCATGTTGTTGAAACTCTAAGCGGTGTGCCAGACAACTTTGGTCTCCAATATAGGCCCCTTTCTGTGTTTAATTGCGGCACGAGGGCGATGCAAATGCAATTTGGTTGTAGAAACTCCGTCCATGCTAATGAGGAAACCACTAGTTATGAATGTAGTATATCTGCTAATGAGGAAACCACTAGTTATGGATGTAGTATATCTGGTAATGAGGAAACCACTAGTTATGGACGTAGTATATCTGCTAATGAGGAAACCACTAGTTATGGACGTAGTATATATGGTAATGAGGAAACCACTAGTTATGGGTGTAGTATATCTGGTAATGAGGAAACCACTAGTTATGGATGTGGTATATCTGGTAATGAGGAAACCACCAGTTATGGATTTAGTATATCTGCTAATGAGGAAACCACTAGTTATGGATGTAGTATATCTGGTAATGAGGAAATCACTAGTTATGGATGTAGTATATATGGTAATGAGGAAACCACTAGTTATGGGTGTAGTATATCTGGTAATGAGGAAACCACTAGTTATGGATGTAGTATATCTGCCATGGCGACAAACAATGTGAGCAAAAGATTAGAGTTTTCACAAACGTATTCTGAATGTGATTATGGGGTAAAACTCAGGAGTAACCTCCATTTCCAGGTTGCGTTATGAGTGGCATTTCACACTACCTTTGGATTATATTGTAAGGCTCGTTTGAATGTCCTGCTTAATATTAATGTTTGTTCATCATCACAAATCAACCCTTTGTATTAAAAAACACTTCAACCAGTAAAATGCTCTTTTGCTAGCTTCCAGTCAGCCTGACAAATGGGTTTGTACACTATTTGCCAAATTGGCCCATAACTTCACCTAACAACAAATATACCTTAATGAACGAAGAAGCACTTGGTTGTTATTGCATGACATACATAGTGTACTCTAGGCACCATAACAACAACTATAGACCTACCTGTAGACCCATAATTCACCTAACAACAACACTAGACTACTGTAGAACCCCATAACTTCACCTAACAATAACATAGACCACTGTAGGACCCATAACTTCAACCTAACAATTAAAACAAGACCTACTGTAGGACCCATAACTCTAACACTAACACAACATAGACCTACTGTAGGACCCATAACTTCACTCACACAACATAGACCTACTGTAGGACCCATAACTTCACCAAAACAACAAATAAAGGAAATAGCTCTGTGTTGTTGTACAATAGCCTATCATCAAGAACATTCTCTACACATTATGAGCAAAGTATCTCTGTGTGCAAAACAGACTAACGAGACCCTACAGTAAATCAAGCAACAAAAACACATATAAAACCCAATTGTTTAGGGATGTTGATCCAACGGTGGAGCACGCATAACTGTCTTTACCAGAGTAATGAATGAAGAAGCACTTTGGTTGTGTTGCATGTCGTGATGTTTTCATGTGATGGCATTCAGAAAATGATTTCCTGGATCAGCTGATGATCGAATGAACATGTGACTAACTAAAACACGTACAGTATAAGAATATGTGTAATTATGAAGAACCACATTAATGACAGTATCCACTGGTGTTGTCAATAAAGTTAAGTGACTCTCGGTTAGAAACCATTGATTTAGCAAACTCTGAAATTATTTAGGATTTCTGCAAAACTCAAATTGATTTGATTTGGAATTTCTGTGCCTATGAAAACTGTTTTCCCACCGTAATAGAAGGAAATAAATGTTACGTGTAGAGTGATTTCAGAGATCTGAATACAAAAAAAACTGCCTAACAGGACAATAACCTAAACCACAAGCAAATCGACCTGGAGGGACCTTACCAAGATGACATTGAATGTTCCTGAGTGCCTAGTTACAGTTTGGACTTAAATCATCTTTTAAAATCTATGGAAAAACTTGAAAATGGCGTTCTCAATGATCAACAACCAACTTGACAGAACAGGAAGGATTTAAAAAAGAATAATGAATTTCACATGAAGATCAGTCTCCTATTGGATACACACGAACCTCCCATCAAGCCAAACTCCTTGAAGGCCTACTATGAACATCACTCACTCCTTCTAGTTTGCAGTTCTCTAAAAAAACACTATTTTGCTCAAACATTTATTTGTTTCCCTTTAGTGTGTTATACTTTTACTGTATTTATATCACTATTCAACAGAAAAGTTTTTTTATTTAATCACTGGAGGAGCTCAATGAACAATTCATTAAAAATTTACTAACCTTTATTTAACCAGGTCGAGAACAAGTTATCATTTACAAATGACCTGGCCAAGATAAAGCCAAAGCAGTGCGACAAAAACAAGACGTTACACTTGGGATTAAAAAAGTACAGTCAATAACACAATAGAAAAATCTATTATACAGGTGTTGAAATGGATGAGAGGCAATAAGGCAATAAGGCAATAAATAGCCATAGTGCAAATAATTACAATTTAGCAATTAACACTGGAGTGATAGATGTGCAAAATGTGCAAGTAGAAATACTGGTGTGAGCAAAAAAAGTAAATAAAAACATGGGGATGAGGTAGGCAGTTGGATGGCTATTTACAGATGGGCGTGTTGTACAGCTGCAGCGATCGTAGCTGCTCAGATAGCTGATGCTTAAAGTTATGAGGGAAATATAAGTCCCAACTTCGCGATGTTTTCAATTCGTTCCACTTGCAGCAGAGAACTGGAAGAGAAAGGCGCCAAAAGAGAGTGTTGGCTTTGGGATGACAGTGAAGATATACTCGAGCGCGTCCTATGGTGGTTGCTATGGGGACCAGTGAGCTGGTTAAGCGCCTAGCAAAGAACTTATAATGACCGGAGCCAGTGAGGTTTGCGACGAATATGTAGCGAGGGCAGGCCGACGAGAGCAGTGAGTTATATGGGCTTTGGACAAAAACGGATTGGCACTGTGATAGACTCGGCATCACAGTTACTGAGTAGGTGTTTAGCTTTTATGTGATAGACACTCATTGAAAAGAATGCCGTTAGGATCGTAGGAATAGTCAGTTTAACAGGTATTGTTTGCCATGATGTAGTGAAGGACTGCTTGTTGCAATAGGAAGCCGAATTCTAGATTTAATTTTGGGATTGGGAAGATGCTTAATATTGGAGTCCTGAGAAAGTGACGGATTTACAGGCTTTCTAGACCAGACACCTAGATATTTTAGTTTAAGATTCTAAGTCAGACCGTCCAGAGTAGTGCATGCTAGTCGGGCGAGCAAGGTGCGGGTGAAAATAAATAAAAAAATAGATCAGCAAACGTGGCTTGCCAACAGTGGATAGCAAGTACACCACCTTTGGAATAACTATGTATAGTTATAACTGTAGTATCTGTATAACTGTAGTATCCTGTAGTAACTATGTATATTATAACTGTAGTATCCCTGAATAACTGTAGTATCCTTGTATAACTATGTATAGTTATAACTGTAGTATTTCCTGTTAACTGTTAGTATCCTTATAACTGTAGTATCCCGTATAACTGTAGTTCCTGATATAAGCTATGTAGTAGTTATAACTGTAGTATCCTGTATAACTGTAATATCTGTAATAACTGTAGTATCCTGTATAACTTAGGAGGGTTCCGGTATAAACTATGTGTGAGTAGTCTATAACTGTAGTATCCTGTATAACTGTAGTATCCTGTATAACTTAGTATCCTGTATAACTGTGCTTATAGTTATAACTGTAGTATCCTGTATAACTATGTATAGTTATAACTTAGTATTCCAGTATAAGTCTGGGAGAGGTGAAAACCCACTTCAGGCTTATTATGATGTGATCTTAATGTTTTGATTCATCTAGGGTTTTCCTTACAAGCATTCAGTCGCCAAGGGGTTCGGTCATTCCTTTGTTTATATACTGTTCATTGACAAAAATATTTTGGATTATTGTTTACATCAATTCCTTTGTCTCGAACCCAGTTACAACAGTAAAAACGTACGAGGTTCTAATGTGCCAAGGAGACACATTGGATTATTTATCTTACAGTTTGAGGTTGGGTCTGACATCCAGGGACACATTTAATGTATTTATGTTACAGTTGGAGGCTTGGGGGTCTGACATCCAGGCTGTTGCACAAAACTAGGATAAGGATTAAGCCAGGATATCTTGGTGATCCGGCTCAATTGCATCCGTAAATCCGTTGCACTAAAGATGGATAGGGGGCAGGAGGATATGTTATGGTATAAATTACCATGGAGATTTATTCTGTGGAGCTAGCCTGCCTCCAGACCAGGCTAAATTCCAGGATCTATGTAATCTCATCCCTAATGTCAGTCACAGTCACCACAAATGAAACCCAATAGTTATTTCACTGCTCACTTATACATTTGTTATCACATATAACTAGACCCACTGTTATTATGGTAAACGTTGTGATCATTAATGTAATGATTTTGGATAAAAAATGATTTTAGATGATTGTTGCTTCATTAAAATTTACAGTTTCCCATAGACTATAAGGAATATATAAAATGATAAGAATATTAGGCCACAGGAGGGGAAAAAAACACAAGTCATAATATTGTAAAACCATTGTTTTAAAGGAGACAGTTGTTAAAATGACAGATGTGGGGCATTTCGTGAAATTTGTACTTCAGTATGGTTTCATAAACAAAGACATGCTGATGCTGCCAGAATATTAAGTATCACTTGTCATAAGTATTCAAACAAATGTAGCTTTTCTGCAAAAAGAACCAGCCTCATAAATTATGAACTTTATCCTTTTTCTTCAGTGTGGCCCTCAGTACTCTGTCATATAAACAAAACACATTCCATATGAATATGAAAAACACAATGGTAACATTTGTTCCTTTATGGAAATAAGGACAAACAAAGCATGTAAACATCAGCTCTTTCGAACTGAATCACAGTACTCTACAAGATTTGGAAAGACACAGAATCCATAGCATATATATACAAATGATACATTACACATTCAAAGGTCTGATTATTAAACACACCCTGCATGTCTGCCCAACACTAAAATAAATGCAGGACAATCCATTACACATCAACAGAACAGACAAATGAATGGATGCAGTAGCCTCCCTGCAGCCCGTTTGTATTACACACAGTATACCGCAACAAACATCATAAGAGGGCCAAATTCGTTCAAAAACGAACCCAAAAAAACCCAATTCCTCTGCCACCGCAGGACATAATTTAACCAAAATTAAAGCACACATACTAACTAAAATAATTCAACACATATTGTCCCTCAGCAAGCCGACATGTCGTCATCAGGAGATTGCCGGATTGTCCCAGGTCCATTGCTGCTGTGCTGGCACTCTTGGGGGGCCCTCTCCTCCCTCAGGCAGGCCACATTGTGGAGGACAGCACAAGCCACAGATAATATCAATGCGCCTAACAGCTGACCCTTAATTTGTGGGAGAACAAGTGAAAGCGGGCCTGGGAGCCAAAGTCATTTCAACTCTGGCCCTGGTCCTGGCATCGGGCACTGTTGTAGGCCTGCTGTGCTTCCTGCGGGTCTGTGAAGTGTCAGGAGAAAAGGCTGGCAGCCATCTACCCCCGTCTCCCAGCAACACACCAGAGAATCACCTGTCAACACAAAATTTCATCATTACTACCGCATAAACACAGTGATATTCTGACAACAGCCATGATGGTTATAAATAGGGGTTGTGTGCTTACCTTGGATAGGCACTGATAGATTTCAGAGGCCCGAAAGATTCTGGAGTCATGGACTGAGCCCAGGCCAATTTGCCACAAACATTGTGATCACACAGTCAGCATTGCAGACCATCTGAATCATAAATGAGAGAAATATTACACCAATCAATGCACATCAACTGGCAATGCAGAGTGTTCGTCCAATGGACAATTATCAAAAAAGTTTATGTTCACTGAAACATTAATGCTGTGAAAGGATGGTCCTATTCACAAAATCGCCTCATGGACCTGAGGGGCTTTTATCCTTATGTGTGTGGTCCACGCCACCAATGACATGGGAAACCTGTCACACAAAAGTAATGAGTATCCTACTATTGGTTAACAGTGTCCTGTAATTTGAGATCCTCTTACCTGCCAATCCGTATAGAACTCCTCTTTGAATTCCAGAGTCTTTCTTGGCCAGGAAGGAGATGAACATCTGCTAATGCTTTGATAGCCAGAACACACACTCCTTATTTGCTGCAGCAAATTGTGGCCTTGTTCAGCTGTTCTTTCATCCCCACTAGTACAGGAGGCTCCACTAGACCAAAAAAAGCGCAAGGCCACACAAACCAATTTTGCTCCACACTCAGTAGCAATGGCTCGCGTGCAAGTGCGGTTGGCTTAATTCCTGGGACCCAGTTATCTGCCCATAGATACCTGATGCCATCTGCCAGAAAACCTGTATCTTTCATATAGATCGTTCATCAGGAAGGCCAGTGTCCAACCGGCCCTGAAGACCCTTTCTCCTGTAAGGCTCTCCTCAGCACAAAGATGGCTTCTTCATCCACCACATCTCGCACGAATGGGCATGCCATTGTCAAGCAGAAAGGAACACACAATTTTGGGCCTTCATATAGAGCTAGTAGGCACACACCTGGTGCGGGGGCGTGGCAAAAAGAGGGCGATGCCTAAACGATGACTTGGTGTACTGATTGCTGAAAATAAAAAAAACCTTAGAAAGATGCCACCTCCTGTGTGCTCACCAATAAGAAGCTCATATTGTCATGCTCACTTGACTTTACGAGAATATAACCTAATTTATTTGAGCTGTGTCATCTTCTTGGAAGCTGGGGGAGGAAAAGAAAAATAATGATTAATTACATTTGTGTAAGTAGCATACAGTGTACATTGAAGCATATCTCACCTCCCTTCAAGTTTTTATTATTTCAAGGTCCAGTTTCCTATTTGTCCTCTTTTTATTTCGGACTTCAGTGCAAGATTTTCACATCTTTTTTCTTGTACTGAATGTCTATGTTGCCAGTATTCTAATTGGCGCCGGGGTGGTTCCATTACAACTTTCTGATAGCTTGTGAGCTCTGTGGAAACACATACAATTAGCGCAGCTGGAATTTGCAGGATGTGGTGTCTTTTATTAATACCACTATGTTGCCAGCCTGCGTTTTCCCACTGTATAGATCTGGGTCTGTAAAAAGAAATAGATTTTTGATTTTGATTGAGGACTCCTCACCATTGTAGAGTAAAATAGTTACTTTCACAGTCTTAACATTATACTCATGCCTTCTGAATCCAGAGAGATGGTCTCCTCCTCATCATCTCTCCATCATTGCTGTTGCTGCTGCACTGGGCCTTCACCCCATCACATTTTAATCGTATTCATATTGAAGCTAGTAACAAGACATGCAGGCCTACAGATGCCTTGATGGAGTACTCACTGGATCAGATCTGGTGCTTGTGCTGGTGGCTCTAACAGGAACACAGTGCTGCCAGACACTGCAAGGCAATAGGTAAACCAAAGTCAGACAGTCCAAATTGATTCAATATGAATTGTTGTATCCCAGTGTTGAGATGAAGGACATACCATTGAATGAAGCGGGTGGCATCTTTGGGAGGAACCTATGCTCGTCCTTTCCCCCCAGGGATCCCCCTAAAGACGGGCCTGCCTTATTTGCTCCAGGAACCAGGCCTCTGCTGGGTAAGGTCAAGCCTTGTGACCCACCACCCGTGCCTTGTCTGTGGGTATTCTTTTTCACTGCAAAACAGTACAGACAATGTGTGAGCAGGCACTTCTGGTACAATATATGCTTTGTGCTTTGTGTAATATTAGTCAGACCTAACCATTCTGCAGAAAGTTCTTGTTATTTTATTTTGACCTGCTGCCATGTCCGTTTTGGCCCGTTCATGTTTAAATCTAACACACACCACACACACACACACACACACACACATTTAATGAGTCACACTGCAAAAAATTACTTTGGGATTTTTGTCTTGTTTCAGTAAAAATATCAAAAAATTTATCATAGCTTTATAACAGTGTGATGCGAGTTACTTTACACAATTTCACTCATATCTGCAGTGCATTTCAATTGAAAAAGTAACCGTTTCATAATTACAGTACAACTGCATTTTTGAGATGTGAATTAATATTTGAATGTAATTGTGGATGTTTCAGCGGAGCGGTGAGTGTGTAATGTTGCACTACTTCCATTCAGGCGGTCTGCAATACTTTGCACGCTTTTTCTCTTTGCTTTATCACTGGTGGCGGTGTGCCTTCTTCTTAATTATATCTTTTACCTCCTCGTCATGCCTCCATGAGGATTTGGCCCGACGGGGAAAAGTACGCGGCTCAGTTGCCATGGAAATCAGTAAATCTGTGATCTGTGGCGGCGTCTATTTGAGTGAGCGTGAGCGCGCACCTATCCAGGATTGGTTTCACCTGGCTTAATGAATCCGGTCGCTCATCCTGGCTTGGTCCTTGTTGCAACCAATTAAGCCTGGACGCCACATCGTTTGGGCTTCATGAGATCAGCTGAGTCATTTATCCCCGGATGTACTTAATTCTACTTTTGTGCAACAGGCCCCAGGAGACACATTTTATTATTTATTTTACAGTTTGGAGGTGGAGTGTCTACATCCAGCGACACATTTTAGTTCTAATGTGCCGTTCTGTTATTCTTTTCAGCTTCTTTGTCCAAGCATCATTACATTACTCTGAGACTAGTATCCCTGGATCTTACTTACTCTGAGACTAGTTATCCTGGATCTTACATTACTCTGAAAACTAGTTATCCGGACTACATTACTCTGAGACTAGTTATCTGGATCTAACATACTCTCGAGACTAGTTATCCTGGGATCTTACATTACTCTGAGACTAGTTATCTGGATCTTTACATTTTACTCTACCAGACATAGTTATCCCAAGGATGGCTGTGTACCATTAACTTGACGCTACTAAGGTTTCACGGCCAGATTGCCTAGTATACCCATACTGAGATACCAAATGGATCTGGATCTTTGACATTACTTCATCCGAGGAGATTATCTAACCCCTGAGAGAGTCTTTACCCACATTACACTCTGGGAGACTAATTTATATTCCATTGGCGCATCATAACGATTACCTCTGACGAACGTGAGTTGCAGCCTGTTGGATCCCTTTAAAGCAGTTACACCTCTAGAACTATTTATCCGTGGCCAATAAGCTTTACCACATAAACGGCTGGCTAACTCCATTAATACCTGGGGAAAGGTTTAGTCTATCAATTACTCAATTAGTGTTCACACCAAAAGTCTGCTAAGAAT
>NW_019944462.1:9381-61566 GCF_002910315.2 Salvelinus sp. IW2-2015 | reverse complement strand
ACAAGACGAAAAATCAACTAACTGCCAGACCACAAAGTCCACTTTTCCTTTCAAATAAAAAACCAGCAGAGATGAAATGCTATAAAGCATCACAAATATCATTTTTCAGTTAGAATACAGAAGTCTGAGGTAATTTGCTTAGGAAGAGAAACAGCAGAATTCCCCCGTTTCAGTGAATTAACAGTTTTCCAGAATTTTGCAGGATCTCCTGTGCAGAATATGTCATAGCATTAAGGAAGTAATTTGATTTTGCCTTTTTGACAGCTGCAGTACATTTATTTCTCAATTGCCTAAAAACAGCCAATCAGCTGGAGTACCTGTTTTCCTCGCCAAGGCCCAGGCCGATTCTTTTGCAGGAAAAGACCTGACAATTCAGGAGGAGAGACCAAGAATGGTTCGGTTTCTACTCTGTGATTCTTAAGCGGGGCATGTTTATCAGACATAGAAGTAACAATAGAAGAGAAAAAAGCAAGGGCTAAAACCGGGTCCAGAAAGCAGCAAGTGGATAAAAGCTCAGAGTGATATAAGTCAAGGGAAAAGCTTGCTGTGAGAAATGTTTATAATTTCTCTTAGAGATTATACAGGGATCAGAGTGTGTTCAGCCTGGTATCTCTAATACAAGCAATAGGGCAGTGGTCACTGATATCATTTGCAAAAACCCACTGGCTGTGTATTTATGGGGGTATTTGTTAGAATAATGCTAGTAGAGTGGATTTTACTGGGTTTTAAAGTTGGGACGGGTTGGTTTAGTTATCAGGTGAGTATGATTTAGCTTAGTACAAATGCCTTTAATTTATCGGATACTGGTGAGAGCCAATCCAGGTGTAAAATCTCCCAAAATCAGTAATTCGATGTTTGATAATTAGACAGTATATCAGAAATTTGCATAGAGTACAAGGAGGAGCTGAGGGGGGCGATATACCCCTGCTAGAGTTAAATAGCATTATTACCAAGTACCACGTTTAAAACTAGACATTCATATTGCTTTGAGACAGAGGTTGATATGACACAGAAAAACATTTAAGCAGCATTTAACATAAATCGCAATACCACCACCTCTACCAACTCTATCAGTTGGACATAAATTAAATTATAAATATTTTTGGTGATACTTCAAGGAGTCTTACAATTCAAAATCAGAAAGCCTAATTATCCTTGGTATAACCTAAACAGTACTATACTGGGGAGCCCCTTCATGTTGGAGGTGTTTCTACAGTACTATACTGGGGAAGCCCTTCATGTTGGAGGGGTTTCTACAGTACTATACTGGGGAAGCCCTTCATGTTGGAGGGTGTTTCTCAAGTACTTACTGGGGAAGCCCTTCATGTTGGAAGGTGTTCTACAGTACTATACTGGGGAAGCCCTTCATGTTGGAGGGTGTTTCTACAGTACTATACTGGGGAAGCCCTTCATGTTGGAGGGTGTTTCTACAGTACTATACTGGGGAAGCCCTTCATGTTGGAGGTGTTTCTACAGTACTGTACTGGGAAGCCCTTCATGTTGGAGGGTGTTTCTACAGTACTATACTGGGGAAGCCCTTCATGTTGGACGTGTTTCTACAGTACTATACTGGGAAGCCTTCATGTTGGAGGGTGTTTCTACAGTACTATACTGGGGAAGCCCTTCATGTTGGAGGGTGTTTCTACAGTACTATACTGGGAAGCCCTTCATGTTGGAGGGTGTTTCTACAGTACTATACTGGGGAAGCCCTTCATGTTGGAGGTGTTTCTACAGTACTATACTGGAAGCCCTTCATGTTGGAGGGTGTTTCTACAGTACTATACCGGGGAAGCCCTTCATGTTGGAGGGTGTTTCTACAGTACTAGTACTGGGGAAGCCCTTCATGTTGGAGGTGTTTCTACAGTACTATACTGGGAAGCCTTCATGTTGGAGGGGTTTCTACAGTACTATACTGGGGAAGCCCTTCATGTTGGAGGGTGTTTCTACAGTACTATACTGGGGAAGCCCTTCATGTTGGAGGGTGTTTCTACAGTACTATACTATATAGTATACAGTACTACACTATTACTATATAGTAATATCTCTCTAGGTCATGCCAGTAGGTTACAGTAGGTTGTAACTCTCTAGTTCATGCCAGTAAGTTACAGTAGGTTGTAACTCTCTAGGTCATGCCAGTAGGATACAGTAGCTTGTATCTCTTTAGGTCATGCCACTACTTGATAATCACTACATGCAGGGCCCCAGTCTGCGGGCAGCAGATAGACCATTCTCAAATATATATGTTAAGTCACTTTTTGGAAACGGGACAGAGAAAACAAGGGGTAACTTGCTCTCTACGTCGTCTGATTCTAGACATATCCGTCATCATTCTGGGCCCTCCGTTGAAGAGGTATTGACGAGCCAACTCTGAATATCCAAAATTAAAACACCGAAAATACAAAGTGAAAAACCAATTTAAGGCGGTACTTACTGGTGTTAATCAGATCTCCTATCTCCTCCTCTTCATCTTTCAATGTGACAGTAATCTCCCCTTCCATCTTCACTCCAAAAACTGCATCCTCCTCTTTCTCTTCCTCTTCTTTCACTGAAACGTCTTTCTCTTCTTCTTTCACTGTAACAGCCTCACCCTCTACTTCTTGTTTTACTGTAACATCCTCTTCTTCCTTCTCCTCTTTCACGACAATGTTCAGCCCCAGAGCTTTCTCCGTCCAGCAGACTCCCTCTTCTTTAACAGGAGGGGAGTAGTTTAGTGAGCTCATGGTCGGGGATGTTAGCTAGCTAGCTATCATTAGCGACTAGGCTAGTGCTAACTTAACCAGACAGCTACTATAGCTGACTAATAAAAATAAGGTAATATTAAATTAAATTGGTTAACAAGTAGATACGACAGAAGTGTGTCTCAAACACAGTAGCTAATATAGACCGAAAGCGTATAAATAGCTTGAATCGTTCGGCTATGTTGGCTAGCAAGCTACCGAGGTGGTTGACGAGCTGTTTATGAAGAACCGTCCACTAGATTATACGTCATGGCAGCAGCATCGCCTGAAAGACGCACATCGCCGTCTGCTGACTGGAGGGGAAACGCAGTTGAGGATCATATTTTATTTTCAGACAAAGATTATTGTAAATGGATTTAATTAAATAATGCCATTATATTGAGACATACAAAAACAGGAATGTGTTGATTGATTAGTGGGAATAAAAAAATGTTTACTACAGCATATTTAAGGCAGTTTCATTAAGTCATACATCTAAATAAGTAGCCAGCTACTGTAGGTCCATACTGCTCCAACATGGTGTAACAATACATCATGTAGATGTATATAATGAACAGACTAGATCTATACTGCTCCTACATGGTGTAACAATACATCATCTAGATGTATATAATGAACAGACTAGGTCTATACTGCTCCTTCATGGTGTAACAATACATCATGTAGATGTACACTACCATTCAAAAGTTTGGGGTCACTTAGAAATGTCCTTGTTTTTAAAGAAAATCAATTTTTTTCATTTATTTACCTGTTTTTGTTTTGTCATTATGGGGTATTGTGATGTCATTATGGGGCAATGTGATGTCTTATGGGGTATTGTGATGTCATTATTGGGTATTGTGATGTCATTATTGGGTATTGTGTAGATTGATGAGGGGAAAAAATTATTGAATCTATTTTAGAATACGGCTGTAACGTAACAAAATGTTGAAAAAATGAATTGGTCTGAATGCTTTCCGAATGCATTGTATATATAGGGGCAGTACTTAGTGACATCACTTCATGAAACAGGAGGTACAAATATATAACATAGATTCACAATATCAACATTCAATGTATCAAAATATATGACCAAGCTGGAAGTGGACACGCCAGCCCAGCCACAATTCTAGAGGTTCACTGATGATCAACCTCTTCCTTCACATCTGACTCCTGATGATCAACCGCCTCCTTCACATCTGACTCCTGATGATCAACCTCCTCCTTCACATCTGACTCCTGATGATCAACCTCCTCCTTCACATCTGACTCCTGATGATCAACCTCCTCCTCCACATCTGACTCCAGTGATCAATTCAGAGCGTCTTCTTTTTTGGGGAATCCCGATGGACGACGTCATCCAATAGGCCGTCATCACCACCACCGCCAACAAGTTAATTGTCATTGAGGTTATTAATGGGAAGAACATTAGCAACATGTCCTGTCTGGTAACTTGTCTCGTTCAATGGATTAACATTGGCAGGTGCACAGGGAGAAACCCCATTTTAAAAAACTCAGTTGATCTTAAACTGCAGAAAAACTTTTGGAAGTCTTTAACTGCATCAAAGTCTGTGGCCTGTGTTGTTGGGACAAATGATAGTCCCTTATTATACAAGAGACAAAATTCACAAATTCTACAGCACAACGTCAGAGTCATGTCTTAAGTGTAAAACTAACAATGACTCAATAATCCTTCTGGGAATGTTATGACGTCATAAAGTTATGTGCGGAGTTAGAAAGTTGGCTGTCAGAAGTACAGTTATACAATGTTAAATTACTTTTAATCTGTCTGTCTGTATATTTCTAAAACATGGCATTTGAGGGTGCAGTGAGATACCCCAGAGTTGGACGATACTTTTCTCATAAATCATCTTAAAAATTATACTTAATTAAACCTAGAAATCAACCAATCCTCTGTTGTTAATTCAATAGAAAGGTCAAATGCTTTATTATCTAAAAGTTTAAAGTGAGTGGGCAACGGAGAGAAATAAAATGGTGCTGATGCGGGCGCTGGAGATGGAGGTGGGTCCAGTGGTTCTGGGCAGGTGTGATGTAGTTAATGGAGATGGAGGTGTGTTCTAGTGGAGATGGGCAGGTGTGATGTAGTTAATGGAGATGGAGGTGTGTTCTAGTGGGTCTGGGCAGGTATGATGTAGTTAATGGAGATGGAGGTGTGTTCTAGTGGGTCTGGGCAGGTCTGATGTAGTTAATGTTTGTATGATGTTGTAATTTGTATGTTTATAAAATATCAAATGAAATATATGTTTTAAGTCCCAATGCAAAGTTACACCTTATTACATTAAACTAATCAGAATTCAAAAGAATGCCAAAGTCAGGTGTGAAGTAATATGGAGGACCAGCCTATTCCCTATGATGTAAACTACAACAGAAATAACTTCAAATGTATAACTTCATATTAAACCAATCGTTTCCACTCATGACTTAAGTGATTGAAGTAAACCAATGTTTTGGAAATACATAACGCCATCTAACCAAATATCAAAGAATGTTATTAGCCAGCCAGCTAACATTAGCTATTTAGTCAACTAGCTATCGTCAGCGAGCTGGAGCCCAACTACCGGAGACCAGTTAGAACCCAACTAAAACATAACTGCAGATCAAAAGAGACATGCAGAATGATGGCAGGGAAAATCCCCAAAATCCAAAATATAAAGATTACAGGTGTGAGTCAGCTAGCGCGCTAGCAGTGAGCCAAGTTTGTAAAAGTTACAAAACTCCCATAGTCTACTTCACAGAGAACATGCTGAAAAGTAGTGATGGGGAAACACAGCTTCCTGAATCATTGGCTCTTCCGAGCCAATTGTGTCAAAAATAGGTTCATTACTCAAGGCTTTGAGCGACACAGAATTTAGAACAGCCACATTTTATAGATGAAGTCACACGCCGTAGCAGCGTAGCCATTATGTCATATATTAAACCACTGGCCGTGTTCGAGAGCATGAAATACATGCTGCGGTGTGGGTAAACGGTGACTGGCTGACTGATTTATAAATAATAATGAGTAGTTATTTATGATGCAAGGTGATTTGTAGATCAGTCAGTTGGCAGTCACCTGCAGTGTCGAACAAGCCCAATACCAAACCAATCAGGTGGTTGTTCGACGAAATGAAGCTTCAGACGTCATTGATGACGTGCTGCTGATAAAGTGATACAGGCATCAGCACACTGCTTTGAATGATTGTTTAGTGATTTGGACGCATGGCTCGTAGATCCGGTATCAAACGTAACATATCGACAAGTTGACAAAACATGAAAGGAGCAAGCAGGTTGATTTTCTCTTTTGATTTGAGCCCACGGCAAGAAGGCACCAGAGCCTACCGTGCTAACGGGTTCCCACTAGATAACACAATCACACAGTTCATGAAAAGCATTAAGTGAAGCTTGAGCTAGATATCAACCTAGCATGACCTTCCTAGATATCGAGCTAGTTCCTAGTCCCTTCCCTCAAGTCAGTGAGTCAACACAGGAAGGAGCAATGAATGGATAGTTCATTTATTTCCAAAGCTGCAATGATGGGACACACACAGTCTGGATGAATGATCAGTAGTGACGGGATATAAATAGCACTCCCACAGCAATTCTACATTAATCTGCCCTATAATATACTAACAAAAAAACTATTGAAATGTCTATCAAAGTCATTGTGATCGTATAGTGGATTTAACAATTCCTACTAATTTCTAATTTACTATAATAAAATGAATACATTGTTTCCATGTGTCTCATATTCACAACATCAGAATAAACTGTCATCCATTTTACTATCAAAATATATCAAATTAACCTGAAGATCTACTCAATGTCCCCCTCTGGTGGCGAAGAAGTATAATACACCTAAACTAACAAAACCGGGCTGATAAACTGGCTGGTGTTCATGAGTTTATAAAACATATACTTTATACATTTGTCACAAATGACCTGCATTGATGAGACACACAGTGTGGATGAATGATCAGTAGTCGACAGGGTAAAAATAGCACTCCTAAAGAAGATGCATTTTCCAGTTAGATACCAACTTGAAAGAGGGATCTTTAGCATAAAACCCACATGGAAAACTGAGATTTGGCAAATAACAACATAAATTGCTAATGTATGATTTAAAACGTGGATTTTTTGATGTAATGTCAACTTTATACATTTCTATCCCAGGACCACTCAATTTTCAAATTCTCCAAAAATCTGCTGTGGATTACCCAGAATCCAATACCTTTATCACTGAGTGTATTACACCGAGTGTAATGTAAACACACGAGCAGCGCAGCGGTCTGAGGTATGGCATCTCAGTGCTAGAGGCGTCACTACAGACCCTGGTTCAAATCCAGGCTGTATCATAACAGGCCGGGATTGGGAGTCCCATAGAGCAGACCACAATTGGCCCAGCATCGTCTGGGTTGGGGTTTGGCCGGGGTAGGCCGTCAATGTAAATAAGAATTTGTTCTTAACTGACTAGCCTAGTTAAATAAAGGTTAGATCTATTTAAAACATGTAGCTTCATTACACCGTTACACTGGCATACAAACTCAGTAGCACAGAGTAGATCATCCATATGACCTTGGAAAATAGTGCATTGTGGGTAGTTTAGAAGATTTCCCGAAATAAGTTAACAAATATGTAATAACGCAAAAACATAACTGTTTGTACTTATAGGTAACCATATCGTGACTACAACTAGCTTACTAAGTCTTTAACCACACTGTAATGTTACACTGGTGAGTAAAAACTAATGCTCCCTACACATTAACTTGCTAGACAACATAGCCGAACCAATATAGCTCTTTAGACGCTTTAGTGTATATTAGCCACTGTATTTTAAACCCACTTCTGTCGTCTAGTTAGTTATCCGATTTAATTTAATATTTACGGTGTTGTTATTAGTCAGCTAGCGGGCTGGTTAAGTTAGCATAAGCCTAGCTAGCTAACATCCCCGACCATGCGGTCACTAAGCTACTCCCCTGCTAAAGGAGAGGTGGATATCACAGTAAAACAAGAAGTAGAGAGTGAGGCCGTTACTGTGAAAGAAGAGGAAGACGCGTTCAGAGTGAAAGAGGAGGAGGATGTTACAGTAAAAGGAGAGGATGATGCAGTTTATGGACTGAAAGAGGAGAAGGGAGAGATGACTGCCACATCGACAAAGGAGGAGGAGGAAGAAGAGGAGGAACCTGGTTATCTGGGCCCGGTTTCCCAAGCGCATTTTAAGGCATCCAATGGTTCTAACGATGAATTTAGCCATAAGATGGTTTTGAGAAACCGTTCCCTGATTAACACTAGTAAGTACTGTCTTATAAACAGAGGCACAAACTCTGCAGTTGTTGAACTGATGTTTGGTGTTAAAGGGGAAATCTGCAATTGCTACATCCATATTGTGACTTTTAAATGATTTATTTATTGCCATTGATTCTTGAAGAATATAACACATGTTTCATGAGCTTAGTTCAACTGTTGTACTCCATCAGAACCCCAAATAAGCTTTTTTTACTCTAATGTTTAGAAACAATGTAAATCAACACTGTATAGCCTCAACATGGTTAAAACCATAATGTTGATATCATGGATGGTCAGTCCTTGCATCCATAGGTCTGTCTGTCTGTCTGTAGTTACATTTCTCCAACCCCATAATCATCTTATTACCATAACAGTGGTGGAATGACAGATTTTTTATTGTTTGAACTGCAGATTGCTGGGTTGTGTGGGTTTTTTAAACAGCAACAAAATGGCTGCCCAGAGACTTGGTTTGGTATACAGCTGAGGGATGGGGGAAGAAGAAGTGTAACCACTCTCAAAATCATAGGGAAAGCTATTGTGGAAACCGTAACCCAACACCTAGSGACCTCGTCAAGAAGTTCAGACATCTTGGTGTAACAGTTATAAGGTGTTGGCTTGACAGTCGCTGGACACAGGTTTAAGTTCAGCTCAGGGCTACCCCACGAATTCACTACACTATGAATACAACGACTGGCCATCCATGAGGTCATAATGATAGTTTAACCAGGTTTCTAGGCTATATAGTATATTCTAGAATTCATCCATGATGTCATAATGATAGTTGGACCAGGTTTCTAGGCTATATAGTATATTCTATAATTGCCAGTGAAGAATTCCTGTGGGGGCAAATTATTAGAGCTGTTAAGTCATTGTATAATATTCAGCCAATTTTTTTTCATGGCCTTACATTAAAGGCAAGATATACATAGATTAAATTACATTCATTAATTGGTTTGAAACCTTTGTTTTAAACCCGTCTCAAAGTTGGTGCCTTGACGGATTTGTAAAAAGTGGTTTGTCATGAATCACTATTTTTTTATTTTATTTAAATGTAACCTTTATTTAACTAGGCAAGTCAGTTAAGAACAAATTATTATTTACAATGACTGCCTACCCTGGACGACGCTGGGCCAATTGTGCGCCGCCCTATGGGACTCCCAATCACGGCCGGTTGTGATACAGCCTGGATTTGATCCAGGGTGTCTGTAGTGACGCCTCAAGCACTGAGATGCAGTGTCCGCTGCGCCACTCGGGAGCCCCAAAATCATGTTCTAGTGCTGTACCCAACTAAAATACATCTTGGTCAACCAAGAGTCATCTGTTCTTTCTACCAATCGCCCCATGTGTTTTTATAAAATCTATATGTGCTGAACTTGTCTGATGCTCTAAGCATGCTGTTTGATTAAATAAATATGACACAAAAATGACCAGAGGGAGCCGGTCGTCAATAAAACCTGACCAGAGGGACCCGGTCGTCAACACAACCCGACCAGAGGGAGCCGGTCGTCAATACAACCTGACCAGAGGGAGCCGGTCGTCAATA
Source organism: Salvelinus sp. IW2-2015 (assembly GCF_002910315.2). Taxonomy (NCBI): domain Eukaryota; kingdom Metazoa; phylum Chordata; class Actinopteri; order Salmoniformes; family Salmonidae; genus Salvelinus; species Salvelinus sp. IW2-2015. Next base: position 52,023 of record NW_019944462.1, on the reverse strand, counting down.
CAACCTGACCAGAGGGACCCGGTCGTCAACACAACCCGACCAGAGGGACCCGGTCGTCAACACAACCCGAACAGAGGGAGCCCCCCTCTGCTGCTGGACTTCGTAAATTCTGCCGTTCTGCTCCTGAATTTTTCAGTAGTAGACTACACCAGCAGTCGGCAACCTTTTCCAGTTGGAGTGCAAATTTATCTGACCATTTCTTCCAATCTGTGTGCCAGTTATGATTTTCATATGCACATTTTCTTGGAACAGTTTCATTTAATTTATAATAGTATCTCAAAATTATTGTCTGTGATTAATGTACATTCTATCTAAATCTAAATGAAAATGATACAAATCTAAGAGTAACTTTTATTGCCATTGCCAACTATGTAAAAAAATAGCCTACATAAAGCCAACAAATAAAAACATTGCGTTCTGCAGGTAGAAAATATCCTGATAAAATCACATCGGCTGCACATGGCCCGGCTGCACATGGCCTGTCTACAACAAACTTGAAACATTGTTTCAACTATCAACTGGGTCAGGAAACTCGGATAGCAAGCTTGCAACATTGTATAAAATATTCTAGGCCCTCAGTTTCCTGCTCCAGTGAGTTCTGGACAGACACAGCTGTTGGCTATTTGTGCAAAGGATAAGAAGTAATCAGGTATTTTATGACATTTCCACTGGATCAGAGCATTACGTTTTTCCCTTTAATGCTGAGTGGTTATCGAAAGGGTGAGAGCTGGAAATATTTTACGAAAATACTTTGAGAAACTATTGTCATTCGCAATTGATTTAGATTTTTGTGCATTTGATTGTGATTTTTACTTGCTGTTTGGAGGTGAAGAAAAAGTTACTTTGAGAAGCTCCACAACTCATTAGTGGTGCAGCATTAAGACAATGAAAAATACTATCAGACATCCCCAAATGGGCACATTTATAGGCCTACATTTGTGCTCAGTCCAGGTAGACTATTCCTACTTCTATATGCGTAATCAGGTGTGCGTCCTTACTCAACATTGACAGGAGTGTTTCAAACAAAAAACAATGAATAAATTGACAAAACTGATCCTCATTACCAGATATACTACATCCATAACTAGTGGTTTCCTCATTACCAAATACACTACATCCATAACTATCGGTTTCCTCATTAGCAGGGAGGAGTTTCTACAATCAAATTGTATGTGCTTTGCCCTCGTTCCGCAATTTTATTAAACACAGAAAGGGGCCTATATTGGAGACCAAAAGTCGTCTGGCACACTGCTTAGAGTTTCAACAACATGAATAACTTATTTCTAGCCTACAATCATCGATGTTACTACTAATGTGAAAACAAGACAAAATATGATTATTGTTGCTCATTTTAAGACATTTGTCAAATAACTTTAACATTAATTACAGACGTCAATTGTTGTACARCATCATGGCTACGCTTCGATTATACCCTGATGAAGACAGCTTTGCTGTCGAAACGTTGGTAATTAAATTTTTGCATCTGAGCTCCTAGAGTGTGCGGCTCTCCTTTATTTTTAMGCTTTTGGCATCACCTTTTACAATGGATTTCCGCTGTTGTGGGCGTTTAATCATCTGTCTGACTTTGTTGTTCACACAGGAGAAATACGGGACTATCGTGGATCCTCTGGGGAGCCTCAACAACCTCATGATGCTGAAGAGGCAGAGAAGAGTCTCTCCAGATCAGAACACCTCAATAAACACCTGCAGAGATCCACAGGGACGGGAACTCACTGCTGCTCTGACTGTGGGAAGAGATTCACCTCATCAGGCATTAAAATTCATCAGAGGACACACACAGGAGATAAATATTTTAGATGTGTTCAATGTGTGAAGAGTTTTGGTCAATCTGGAGAGCTGATGATGCACCAGAAAACACACACAGGAGAGAAATCTTTTAGCTGTGGTCAATGTGGGAAGAGTTTTGGTCGATCTGGAGAGCTGACAGTGCACCAGAGAATACACACAGGAGAGAAATCTTACAGCTGTGATCAATGTGGGAAGACATGTTCTACATCTGGCTCTGTGACTCAACACCAGAGAATACACACAGGAGAGAAATCTTATAGTTGTGGTCAATGTGGGAAGAGTTTTGGTTGATCTGGAGAGCTGACAGTGCACCAGAGAATACACACAGGAGAGAAACCTTTTAGCTGTGGTCAATGTGGGAAGAGTTTTGGTCGATCTGGAGAGCTGATGGTGCACCAGAGAATACACACAGGAGAGAAATCTTACAGCTGTGCTCAATGTGGGAGGAGTTTTACTACATCTGACAGTGCACCAGAGAATACACAGAGGAGAGAAACCTTACAGCTGTGGTCAATGTGGGAAGAAATGTACTACATCTGGCAATCTGACTACACCAGAGAACACACACAGGAGAGAAATCTTACAGCTGTGCTCAATGTGGGAAGAGTTTTGGTCAATCTTGCCATCTGGTATCACACCAGAGAACACACACAGGAGAGAAATCTTACAGCTGTGGTCAATGTGGGAAGAGTTTTGGTATATCTGGCTCTCTGACTCTCCACCAGAGAACGCACACAGGAGAGAAATCTTATAGCTGTGATCAGTGTGACAAGAGATACTCTGATAAAAGATCTCTGATCAAACATCAGAAAATACATACATGAAGGAGTTGTTTCATGATATCAATGAATTAATGTCACACAGTAGAATGTTTTTAACATTGTAGTAGGAGTATTTTAAGGAATTTCACAATATAGAACCCTAAATGTTTGCCCCATTCAATTGATTTCAGCCTCGGGGAAAATCCAGGCTCTGAATTGAAAGAGTACTATTTATGTGATTTAACAAAAAAGTGACTAACACAAAAATAGCTGTGTTACACTTACCGTGTTGGTGACCCACTTGAATCAAAATGCAACACTTCTAAATGTAGTGATCTGTTTTCTACAAATTGTCCTCTAACCAGTGGTGGACACATTATTCCCAGATTCCGTGTGGTTTTTGAGCTGTTAGTTTTAACAAGACGTGCAACCTCATCTCCCTCCTCTCGGCACAATTGATATCGATGAGTGATGACAAATAAGTGTTGTGTTCCTTTGTTTAGCGACCCCTAAATTTAAATGCATCACTCCAAAATGTAGCTGACGGTTTTCTGCAGGTTGTCCTCTAACCAGTGAGGTAAAATATCTCCCATTTCCATGTGTTTTTTTTAGTTGTGTTCGTTTCAACAGCACCTACAACCTGATGTCCCCCCTAATCAATATCAGTATTTTATTGCTACTTGTCAAAACAACAGCGTTTCTGGTGCTTGTGCAGTTTATAAGGTGCTTGTTTAAGTAATATGATTATTGTGGCAGATGTTTGTGTATATAGTACATTTTATATTTAGGTTTTCAATTTATCACAAACTGTTTCTGCATTTGAACTATTGATTTGGACACGTTTAAACTGTGACATTGGGGATATCCCACCTAGCAAAATGTCACTGAAAATAAGACTATGACCAACGTACAATATAAGTTWGGTTTTAGTTGAAAGTCGAAAATATATATTTTTAAATTTCAACATACTTGCAGCCTATACACATATAATAAATAATAAATATAATAAATCGGTCTATAATAAATGTTATTATTTAACAATCCTAATAAATTGAGTCATAAATGTAGGATATATTTGTTGTCTTAAGGGGGAAGGTGTTACAGTCTTTGGTTTTTCCATTTATGTTTGGACGTTAGCAAGTATAGCTCGTTAGCACATCTCGTTAGCAATAAGCACGCACTGATTGGTGTCACCTCGTTAGTCAGTATGTGTTACACCTGTGCTGGCTTGTCCATCTCGTTAGTGGGAAGGTGTTTCACCTGAGCTGATCCAGGTTCTATTTAAGAGTGTCTGGCCCAGTGCTCCAGTTGTGAGTCAACACCTTTAGGTGCTCCACTTTTGTTTTGGTTTGGGTTTTTCTTTTGTTTACCTCTTGGGCAGATTTAGTGGGTCTCATGGCGGGTGTCTTTTAGGTCCTAGTTGTTGTTACTTGTCAATTTTCATTGGACACCCCCATAGTGTCTTTCAGAACCCCTCCTAAAAAACAAGCTAATATTTTGGCTTGGATATTTTAACATTTTAATCGTTGGCATTTCCATAGGATGCTCATTAGTATTTAAGTTATTGTTTTTTTATCCTCTTATGTTTGTGTACTAAATATGTCTGTTTATTTTCATTGTTTTTTCCTGTGAAGCCATTGTGTTGCATGTCTGAAATGTGCTGTATAAATAAAGCTTGATTTGAACATATTGCAAAACAAATTAACCCAATGACTGACCAATCAACAGACTCTTGGTCCATCTTAGTATGAAAAACAGTATCAATCCCACATTTCCAGCCTGCTGAAGGTGTGGTGGAGTGGTAAACACCACCCCTGGCTATACCAGGGGCTTGAGGTGGTCTCCCACAGCTCTGCTTATGTCATGTTCTGTGGCCTTGCTGTTCCATTTCTTGACTGCCCCGGCAACACAGAAACACATTTAGTCATATTATATAAAACACTCAAAGTAATGGATTTGGAGCATCTACAGCCTCAGTTACACCTGRCACCTAAATGTGACTTCTGTCATCCGATCACTCCAAGCTGCATTAGGTCTGGATGCACAAAAGTCACAATGTGCTGCATTAGGTTTAGATCTGCCAGGATGGGCATTGTGTTCGGGAATTTGAGTCTGGCCACCGAATATGCATAAGCAATGTAAAGAGATGGGGTGAATGAGTGGGGAAAAGTACATTTGACACAAATTACCTTCATAATATCGAAGAACAAATGTGTGCCTGAGGGGACATTAACTTTCATACAGCCAAAAGGCGTGAGAAATTACACCCATATCATTGAACAATTTGCACTAATGTAAATAAACATAGATGATGGAACATATTCCCTTTTGCTTACGTGATGCACCCCTGTACCTGTACACAGCCAATCTGTAAATAGCACACCCGACTACCTCATCCCCATGTTATTACTTGCTCTTTTGCACCCCAGTATCTCTACTTGCACGTCATCATCTGCACATCTATCACTCCAGTATTCATGCTAAATTGTAATTATTATCGCCTCCAGGGCCTATTTATTACCTCCCTACTCTTCTACATTTGCACACACTACATAGATTTTTCAATTTTTCTTTTGTGTTGTTGTTTGTGTCGCACTGAGAACTAAATGAGAACTTGTTCTCAACTGGCCTACCTGGTTAAATAAAAAAAATGGGACATAAATATTTACCATCTAAAACGTGTTTTACCTCTCACCTCTCTGGCTGTAGAAGTGTTCTTCCTAACCAGTCCCTCAACAGCTCTCTGACTGAGCTCCACCCTCACTGGGTCTTCAGAGGAGAGGAAGGCTGAGGAGGGATGGAAGGATGAATGGATCTGTCAGTCAAGAAAGTGTAGAGCTGCTGTCTGACAAAATCACTATTTTAGTAGTTCATTAAAGTAAATAAGGCTTTATGACTGCTGAATACCAACTATCAAACACTTATATAATGTATTTTCAGGTAGAGATACATCCTTGGGACTTCCCTAGCCCATTGAAGTTGACATTTAAAATGGTTAAGGTTAGGGTTAAGGGTAGGGATGTCCCAAGGATTCCAGATTGCATTGACCATTGCACATTCTTCTGTCTCTTTTACATAGCAGGTGTAAAAGAAACACAGACAAGTAGGCACGCAATGGGTTATGGTCATTGTAGTTAATTATGTTTTATGCGCTAAACTATGTAGAATATTGGCCTGTTGGAAACTACAACTCTACTTCATCACACAGTTCTGGCTGGATCTGATTTATCTCTAGAGAAACTACAACTCCCTACTACATCACACAGTTCTGGCTGGATCTGATGTATCTCTAGAGAAACTAGAACTCCCTACTACATCACACAGTTCAGGCTGGATCTGATTTATCTCTAGAGAAACTACAACTCCCTATTACATCACAGTTCAGGCTGGGTTTGATTTATCTCTGTGTTGTGAGGGAAAAATCTATGTTAACCTCTTTAACTTTATACGACTTCTAATGTGTTGAAGGATCTCTTTAAGGTTGAGAAGTTTATGTGTATGTTTGTGTGGGTTTGTAACCACACACCCTCTCGAAAGAACAGGCCAAAGGCGCTCGGACCAATTCAGGGAACCAGTGATCTACTTCAGAGGAACTGTGTCTAGAGTGACTTCCTGTTGTTTTGACACCTCACTGGAAAACTAGAATAACTAGCTGTTGCTACAGAACGAGACGACCAATTCACAGTTAGTCTGTGTCTCGTTCTCCACACACGKACACAYACCAAGATCRCGTGTTTTCTATATGCACAAGATAGTTTGACTATATAAGGMYTCTGAACTCCTTGTGTCATCGAGCTCTMGGCCTTCCACCTCAGAGTGTAGGGCTGACCAGCTACATTATTGCAATTCTTATCAAATAAAGGTTGATTGTTTGAAGAAATKRCAAAGTCTCTCCTKATTGGTTAGAATYTCCACCACAATGTGCAATWGKCTTTTTCAATRBCAACAATGATAAACTAGRTCCATTCTGTTGTTGATTTACTTCTGTGTTTTGAGTCGTTGTCCTGTTGCATCACCCAACTTCTGTTGAGCTTCAATTGGCGGACAGATAGCCTAACATTCTCCTGCAAAATGTCTTGATATACTTGGGAATTCATTTTTCCAGCAAGCTGTCCAGACCCTGAGGCAGCAAAGCAGCCCCAAACCATGACTCTCCCTCCACCAGACTTTACAGTTGGGACGAGGTTTTGATGTTGGTGTGCTGTGCCTTTTGTTCTCCACACATAGTGTTGTGTGTTCATACTGTATTGGAGCAGCAGCAGCTGACTTGATCGTTGATGCTAATCAGCATGTGTTGAATCTGAGAGTAAATAGATCCGACTACACTCTAAAAATGAAGGGTTCAACTGGACTTGTTCTCAGATCCCCTAAGAACCGTAGGGTTCTTGGTCAATGAAAAACAGCCCCAAAAGGTTGTTCAAAGAACTTGTTAGAAGGTGGGTTCATCGAGGAACCTCCGTTGTTGCTGGACTTCTTCCGGGAACTTCGCATATACAACTGAAAACGACGGTGACAAGTGTGGATGCGACAACAGTTAAAAAGGTGAAGTTGGGTTGATGTTTGGCTCTGAATATGTCTCGAAATAATTTATATATTAATATAACATACTAMTGAATAACGAAGATGTAAGAAATTGTATAAGATACTGGTAACTTGTTTTAACCACTTCTCAACATAAGCTATACTTGGCACAACATGCACCTATCCCCACTACTTTGTCAGACCCACACACACATCCCCTCCCCCATGAATAGGGCCCTGTGAAAACAAATGCACATGCAGGATGCCTTTGGATGAGACTAGGACAAAGAACTGTGTGAAAAGCCAATGGAATGTCGACATCAGGCCCGGACAGGACTACCCACGACCCAGATCGACCAATCGGAAGGCCAGACTACAAGATCAACCTACTTTGCTTGTTGCCTATATAATCTGTATGAACTGTTTAGAGCGCTCTCTTCCGACGATTCCATACGAGTCAGACAGAAGGAGCCGTGCTGCACGATTTACTAAGATATCTTTGCATCTGAATAAACGGCCTTATTATATAATTATCCACCTCGTCCTATGTCTCTACTTGATCTCCTGTCTCCAGTAAACGTTTTACTAACAAAGACAATTCTGGTTTTCTGTGAATAGCTTCCATAACGTTACTATAGTTAATTACCGTAAATATTAGAAAGCCGGGTTTGACCTTCGGCRTTGTATGAGCTACAGTACAGTACCGTTATCTATATAGCTAACGTTATGTCCTAACTAGGCACAACTAGGTTTGGATTATTTCCCTGAACTATATTCTTTCCCATATATTGTATATCGTTTCCATGAAGCCAACATGGCTTTACACTCTTAACGTAAGTTTCCAATCTAGAGCAGTTCTCACTTTTGTGATAATGAACTAGCTAACGTTAACTAACTAACTAAGGACGGTGACCTGTCCAGTTCGAGATGTTACAACGAACTGAATCGTCAATGGAGGTCTTTCTCTTTATATAGCCTGCTACAGCATGCAATACTATTAACTCACAAGGGGGCATAACGTTACATGGACAATACTATCCCATTTTGGAGACGTTACCTGTACAATACTATCCCATTTTGGAAACGTTACATGTACAATACTATCCCATTTTGGAAACGTTACATGAACAATACTGTCCCATTTTGGAAACGTTACATGTACAATATTAGCCCATTTTGGAAACGTTACATGGACGCCCAGTTGTGGAGGGAAATTAATATCTTACATGGTAGCTGTAGATCGGATTGAAATGCATAATGGTATTAATACAGTGTCTAGACTACCTCTTTTGTATAAATGCCCTTCAGAATCCAAACACAGTATTGCCACGCAGCAAAATGTTGCTTAAAATCTTTCAAGTCAGACTGAGAAAATATTGAACAATTTGTGTACAAAGATATCTTGAAATGTGATATTAGGCCTGTATGGCAGTACTGTATTGGCTAGTGCTTTCTCCAATATTTTCTTCTATTTTACTTTCAATTGTATGTCGATGCCATTTATCTTTCAATATATATTTAATATATATATATATGTTTTAATGCTTGTAAGACTATTCTTTGACACATTTTCTCTTCCTTTGAAATTCTTATAGGACAGAACATGGACACAATGCATTTGGGATCAAGAAGAAGGTACAGATATGTTGTAGGACAGCTGCATTTGAAGTGTACATTTAACCTACATAGCAGTCAATACAAACTGACATCTATTAGCATACAAATGTGTGGAAATTATCTTTTCAGATCTTCTCAGAAATGAATCAAGTCCATGGAATGGATATAGACAAAAATATAATTCAAGGACTATCAGAGGTAGAGAGGCGGGGCAGGGGTGAGGACATCATCCTGCTATTTTGACAGTCCCTGAAGGACAATACAGAAGAGGTATTTTGCTCTTATTCCTTCCCTTTCTCTAATGTATTTTGTAATAAAATTAACAACTGTAGTAAGGTCATTGATTTACTTTACTAGGACTCGAGACCACAGCTGCGATCCTGCTCTTGCCCTACCCCTTCAATGAGGACCCGAGTGGCCTTTATGTCCGTGACAAGGTATGCCTATGCACCAATCATCCGTTTCTTCATAAACATAGGTGTGCATGCTTATATAAAACTACAGCTGAACATGTGTTATGTTCTTTGTTAATTGTATGTGTATTAATCTTTTCTTACTTTTGTTGACACAGATTTCACCGCTCTTCACTCCTTTACTGCACATCGGTGGAAATCCATTTCACCATGAGAGTGAAATCCCGCWGGCCTTTGATGGGGAGAACATCCACGCCCTCGAGGACGTCCCCATGGGACTTGAGTCTCTGCTAGGGCTGTATTTTTTTATTTTCCCTTAAATTTCCCAAAAATGTCAGAAAAACACTGATGTTACTGTGTTCTGGGGAGAAGAGAAGTTGGGGTGAAGTTACCAGGGCCGGTCATAAAGATGGCAAACTTCCTAACATTACTAAGTGGATACGATATACACACTAAAGCTGAAAAATCTGTATTTAGCATCAAGTCTACAATATTGTTAGTTTACCTATGATTCATTTTTAATGTATTTTGTTTTTATTGTACATCTTTTTTTTTTTTCATGAAAAGCACTATACAAAGTAAATGTATTATTTATTATGGTCTGACATGTCTGCAGAAATGTTGTAATTTTGTAATGTGTTTTTTTTGGTAAATTGTTTTGTAAATATTAATTCACATTTGTGGTGCCACTAAATAAACAATTAATTATTTAAGTCAATGTTGTTATTAAAATATGTTTTTGTAATGCAGGGAGGGTGGACAGGGAGTTAAAAATGAACCCCAAAAGGTTATTTGAGGAACCATGATAAGGGGTTCTTCAAAGAACTTATAGGGGTTCCCACAAAAGGTTCTTTGAATAACTTTTAGGGGTTCCCCCACAGTTTCAATTTGAAGAACCCCCGAAGGATACTCCAGGAACCTTTACTTTTTAGAGTGTATATTGATTAAACTCACCTTGTCCGAGAGACATTTATATAGTTATACACAGCCAAATTTGTGATGACTATTTTGGGGCGAAATAGCGGCCACAACAGACAGACCTGATATCACCCATAATTCCACGTCCTTGGACGTCACGTGCTGAGTGGATATAACCAAAGTCATTCTATTTAGCTCCACTTTGTAGTACATTTTTACACTATAATAAATGTTTCTGATGCCACATCACATATTTTCAAAGGGAGTCRTTGGTTTTTAGGGGCAGTTGCTTTTTAGCTTTTTGTCTTAAAGTACTTTCTCAACTGCGGGCAAAACAGCAGAAACATTGAAGTTCTTTGATTGCCACCTTGGTTCACTCTAACTTTATGGAAAAAGGTTTAATTCAATAAATCTTGCGACTCCTCTCAAACTGGGAAGATTGGGAACATTTACCCAGGTCGTCAGGAGCCAGGTCATTTACCCAGGTCGTCGGGAGCTGTAACCAAGTGAAGATTCACATCCCCAATGTGGTGGTTAACTTCTTTAATATCAAATGAGGAGAGGAACTTACCACACAAGTCAGAGTTATTCTTAAACTAAATCTTTATTCACTTATTAATAAGGGAGCAGGTCAATACAACGTACACATATAAAGTGAATAAATTGAGTGTAATACGATAATGATGGCTGGTCGACCCACAGGACAAAAGTACAAAGATCTTTCATAGCCAAGATACTCTCCTTTCAACCTACATGACGAACAATAGATGTATAGAACGGGTCACAAGGTTAAGATTTGTATGAAATATACTTAAAATTCTCAGCAGACAGTATCTGCTGTAAAAACAGTACTCTTTGTGTAGAGACCAGGGTCTGGCCCTGGGGTCATCTCTCCCTGGTACCATATAGAACATTAACTCATGCTCTGGAATGCGGTCTCTTTAGGTTTTATCACCCAAAAGACATTGTAAATCTCCTGTCAGTGTTTTCTCAGAGGCCCATCCTCAGTAGAACACACAGACACAATAGTTCTAAGAACCCTCTACTCTGTTGCATAAAACAACCATTTGATGCAATAAAAGTATTGTAACATAATCTTGCAGTTTTGCTCTCAGTGTCCACTGAAAGTTGACTAGTAACAACAACTGGGATATAAAAGACACCCACCATGAGACCCACTAAATCTGCCCAAAAAGAGGAAAACAAAAGAGAAACACACAACAAACTTACAGACAGGAAGCAAACCAAAAAGGTGGCGCGACTAAAGGTGTTGACTCTCCACATATATCAAGACAACTGGAGCACCGGGCCAGACACTCTTAAATAGAACCTGGACCAGATCAGGTGAAACACCTTCTCACTAACAATATGGACAAGCCAGCACAGGTATAACACATACTGACTAACAAGGTGACACCAATCAGTGTCACCTCCCACCAATCAGTGCGTCCTACATGCTAACGAGCTATACGTGCTAACCTCAAAGCAAAAATGGAAAAACCAAAACACCTTCCCACTTAAGAGAATGCTTACCACCAACAGAAAACAACTTCCATTTCACATTATAATCAACTACAATGCTTCACTTTCTACAATATGATCATGGCGTCTACTGGCAAACAATTAAAAACAAGATTTATTTTCCCCACAAAGAATCCTAAAACTCCACTAGCTTCTAGTTCTCGCGTCCCCTTGGAACGAGTCCAAACAAAACTCATCTCCAATACGGAAAAATGTGCAGTCAAAATAAATGGCAAAGCACTGGCAAAACACAAAACTTTTTGACTGCCCACCCTTGAGACAAACAGCAACCAAGTTGTCCTTACCACGGACATGTCTGATTTCAAGAGGAAACTCCTGCAATATCCGTAGTAACTTTCAACCTCACAGCAGAGCTTCTCTCTCTCTTCAGGGTTCACTCGATAGGCATGTTGTTGGATCGGGGCCCAGTCCCCAATGTCATGCTCTAGTACATTTGGTTTGGCACATGTGAGAATTAACCCTGATATTCTAAAAGCAGGGCAACAATGTTAATATAATTCTACCAAAAAATTGTCAGTTGGTTGCATAAATAATTATCATTACTAAATGTTTCATGAAATGTAAATATGAAATATTTGATTGCATAGTCTTATTTTCAACATCTTTTCAATGACATTTTGCTAGGTGGGATAGCCCAATGTCAAAACACAGTTTTAACGTGTCCAAATCAATAACCAATATGCAGAAACAGTTTGGGATAAATTGAAAATCTAAACATAACATGTGCTATGTACACAAACATCTGCCACAATAATCATATTACTTGTAATTTTTAAAACAAGCTCCTTATAAACTGCACAAGCACCAAAAACGCTGTTGTTTTGACAAGTAGCAATAAATCACTGATATCAATTAGGGGGAAATCATGTTGTTCGTGCTGTTGAAACTAACACAACTAAAAAAAACACATGGAAATGGGAGATATCTTTTACCTCACTGGTTAGAGGACAACCTGCAGAAGACAGTCAGCTACATTTTGGAGTGATGCATTTAAATTTAGGGGTCGCTTAACAAAGGAACGCAACACTTATTTGTCATCATCTCATCCATATCACATTGAAATCAATTGTGCGAGAGGGAGATGAGGTTGCACGTCCTGTTAAAACTAACAGCTCAAAAACCACACGGAATCTGGGAATAAATGTGTACATCACTGGTTAGAGGACAATTTGTAGAAAACAGCTAGCTACATTTTGAAGTGTTGCATTTTCATTCCAGTGGGTCACCAACGTGGTAAGTGTAACAACTCGTTTTTTGTTAGTACATTTTTGTTAAATCACATAAACAGTACTCTTCCATTTCAGAGCCTGGATTTTCCCCCTGAGGCTAATATCCATATCATGCTGAAATCAATAGAACAGGGCGCAAATGTTTAGGGTTCTACATTATGACATCATTAAAATACACCTTCTACAATGTGACATCATTAAAATACTCCTACTACAATGTGTTAACATTCTACATTGTGACATTAATTCATTGAAATCATGAAACAACTCCTTCATGTATGTATATTCTAATATTTGATCAGAGATCTTTAATCAGATTATGTCTGGTCACAGCTATAACGTTTCTCCCCTGTGTGTGTTCTCCGGTGTGATATCAGGTTGCTTAGATGAGTAAAACTCTTACCACATTGATCACAGCTATAAGKTTTCTCTCCTGTGTGTGTTCTTTGGTGTACAACAAGAGGGCTAGATGTATTAAAACTCTTCCCACATTGACCACAGCTAAAAWATTTCTCTCCTGTGTGAATTCTCATGTGTTCTTTTAGTGATTTTAATCTTAAGTAACTCTTCCCACAATCAAAACAGTGGTGATATTTCTCTCTTGTGTGTAATCACTGGTGTATTCTAAATTCTGATGAAGATTTGCAACCTTTCCCACAGTCAGAGCAGTGATGAGATTTCTTCCCTGTGGGTCTCCGCTTGTGTTTCTTGAGGTGTTCTGATCTGGAGAGACTCTTCTGTTGCTCGTCAGCATCATGATGTTGTTGAGGCTCCCCAGAGGACCCACGACAGTCACGTCTCTCTCCTGCGTGAACAACAAGTCAGACAGATGGTTAAAGGCCCAGCAGAAATCCACTGTGAAAGGTGATGCCACCAGCGTAGCCATGATGTTGTACAACAATTGACGTCTGAATGTTCAAATTATTTGACAATTGTCTTAAGACAGTCAAGTGAGCAACAATAGTCATTTTGTCCTGCTTCACATTAGTCGTAACATCGATGATTGAAGGCTAGAAATAAGTTACTAAAGTTGTTGAAATCCTAAGCAGTGTGCCAGACGACTTTTGGTCTCCAATATAGGCCCCTTTCTGTGTTTAATAAAATTGCGGCACGAGGGCGATGCCCACACAATTTGGTTACAGAAACTCTTCCATGCTAATGAGGAAACCACTAGTTATACCAATACCATAGACCTACTGTGGGACCCATAACTTCACCTAACAACAACATAGACCTACCGTAGAACCCATAACTTCCCCTAACAATAACATAGACCTACTGTAGGACCCATAACTTCACCTAACGATAACATAGACCTACTGTAGGACCCATAACTTCCCCTATCAACATAGACCTACTGTAGGACCCATAACTTCCCCTAACAATAACATAGACCTACTGTAGGACCCATAACTTCACCTAACAACAACATAGACCTAGGACTATAAGTCATTTAATATTTCAGGTGAAACATGGAAACTAAAATGTCTTTCATGACATTTCATAACCTGATCACCAGATAATTTTGTSAATAATCCCASTARGCTACTCTGTAATATGTTGTYATTCAAAACGTCCTGAATAAAAGAAAATAGCTCTGTGTGTTGTACAATAGCCTATMCATCAAGGAACAGTTCTCTACACATTATGAGCTAAGTATCTCTGTGTGCAAACAGACTAACGAGACCCTACTGTAAATCAAGCAGACAATAACATTATAAACACCAATTTGTTAGGGATGTTGGATCCAACGTGGAGCACGGCATAACTGTCTTGACCAGAGTAATGAATGAAGAAGCACTTTGGTTGTTGTTGCATGTCGTGATGTTTGTCATGTGACCGTCATTCAGAAAATGATTTCCTGGATCAGCTGATGATAGTTGAACATGTGACTGTAACTAAATTGCTACCGTATTAAGAATTATGTGTAATTATTGAAGAACCACGTTAATGACAGTATCCATTTGCATGTTGTCCATAAAATTAAGGTGACTCTCGGTTACAACCATTGGATTTAGCAAACTCTGAAATTATTTAGGATTTCTGTGCACATGAAAACTGTTTTCCCAGCGTAATATAAGAACCCAATAAATGTTACGTAGTTTGAGTGCATTTCAGAATACAAAAAACTGTCTGACAGCAAGATCCAGTATTTAAGAGTAAGTTCATCATATGACAAGCGTAACGTTATGACAATAACTACTGTTCCCTGAAGGAGGGAAACTAGGTTCAACATACTATTAAATCCACACGTTATGACTATAACTACTGTTCCCTGAAGGAGGGAAACTAGGTACAACATACTATTATATCCACACCTCGCTGGAAGCCCCGCCTTCCACAAGTGATGAGAGTGAGGCTTCGATTTATTCCTTAAATTTAATACCGCTCTTCACCGACCCAGGAAAGGGCGGGGACAAACAAGTGTTGTACTTCGTTTCCCTCCTTCAGGGAGTGTAATTAATAATCAAAGTTACACTCCCTTTCAGTCAATCAACTTCGGTACAACATACTCTGGGGAAATAAACTCATTCCCAGCCGACCCAAACGGATACTAAATGAAACAGCCCTTGGCAGACCACCCAGACCTGACCCAACAAGATGCGTCAGTTTTGTCAATTTATTCATTGTGTTTTGTTTGAAACACTCCTGTCAATGTTGAGTAAGGACGCACACCTGATTACCCATATAGAAGTAGGATTAATCTACCTGGCCTGCACACAAATGTAGGCCTATAAATGTGCACATTTGGGGATGTCTGATAGTATTTCTGATTGTCTTAACACACCACCACTAATGATTTGTGAGCTTCTCAAGTAATTTTTTCTTCACCTCAAACAGCAAGTAAAGAAAGTCTAATCAAATCAATTGCGAATGACAATTGTTCTTAAAGTATTTTTGTAAAATATTTCCAGCTCTCGCCCTTTCGATAACCACTCGGCCTAAAAGGGAAAAATGTAATGCTGATTACCTGATTACTTCTTATCCTTTGCACAATAGCCTACAGCTGTGTCTGTCCAGAACCACTGGAGCAGGAAACTGAGTGCCCAGAATGTTTTATACAATGTTGCAAGCTGGCTATCACAAGTTTCGGAGGACCCAGTTGATACAATGTTTCAAGTTTGTTGTAGACAGGCCATGTGGCATGCGCAAAGTGATTTCTAGGATATTTATTTTTATCAGGATATTTTCTACCTGCAGAATGCAATGTTTTTATTTGTTGGCTTTATGTAGGCTATTTTTTCTTACATAGTTGGCAATGGCAATAAAAGTTACACGGAAATGTGCATATGAAAATCATAACTGGCACACAGATTGGTAGAACTGGTCAGATAAATTGGCACTCCAACTGGAAAAGGTTGCCGACTGCTGGTGTAGTCTATTACTAGTCTATCTATATGTAGTCTATTAGTGAAAACTTCAGGAGCAGAACGGCAGAATTTACGAAGTCCAGCAGCAGAGGGGGTTCTTCTGGTTGGGTTGGGGCGGCAGCGTAGCCTAGTGGTTAGAGCGTTGGACTAGTAACCGAAAGGTTGCAAGATCGGATTCCCGAGCTGACATGGTACAAATCTGTCGTTTTGCCCCTGAACAAGGCTGTTCCTACGCCATCATTGATTGAATTAGTTCCTAACTGACTTGCCTAGTAAAATAAAACATTTAAAAAAGGTTATGTTGATAAGCGGCTCCCTCTAGTCAGGTTATAGTGATGCCCGGCTCCCTCTAGTCAGGTTATAGTGATGCCCGGCTCCCTCTAGTCAGGTTGTATTGATGACTGGCTCCCTCTAGTCATTTGTGTGTCTTATTTATTCAATCAAACAGCATCAGACAAGTTCAGTACATAAAGATTTTATAAAAACACATGGGGCGATTGGTAGAAAGAACAGATGACTCTTGGTTGACCAAGATGTATTTTAGTTGGGGACAGCACTGGAACATGATTCTAGGGCTCCCGAGTGGCGCAGCTGACACTGCATCTCAGTGCTTGAGGTGTCACTACAGACACCCTGGTTCAAATCCAGGCTGTATCACAACCAGCCGTGATTGGGAGCCCCATAGGGCGACGCACAATTGGCCCAGCGTCGTCCAGGGTAGGCAGTCATTGTAAATAAGAATTTGTTTTTAACTGACTTGCCTAGTTAAATAAAGGTTACATTTAATTAAAATAAAAAAAATGGTGTTTCATGACAAACCATTTTTTACAAATTCGTCAAGGCACCAACTTTGAGAAGGGTTTAAAACAAAGGTTTCAAACCAATTCATGAATGTAATTGAATCTAGGTATGTCTTGCCTTTAATGTAAGGGCATGAAAAAAAATTGGCTGAATATTATACAATGACTTATCAACAGCTCCAATAATTTGCCTCCACAGGAAATCTACACTGGCAATTCTAGAATATACTATATAGCCTAGAAACCTTGTTAAACTATCATTATGACACCATGGATGAATTCTAAAATATACTATATAGCCTAGAAACCTGGTTGAACTATCATTATGACATCATGGATGAATTCTAGAATATACTATATATCCTAGAAACCTGGTTAAACTATCCTTATGACATCATGGATGAATTCTAGAATATACTATATAGCCTCAAAATCTGTTTAAAACAATCATTATGACATCATGGATGGCCAGTCCTTGTATTCATAGTGTAGTGAATTCAGGGGGTAGCCCTGAGCTGAACTCAAACCTGGGTCCAGTGATTGATTTACATTGTTTYTAAACATTGGAGTAAAAAAGCTTATTTGGGTTCTGATGGGGTACAACAGTTGAACTAAGCTCATGAAGCATGTGTTATATTCTTCAAGAATCAATGGCTATAAATAAATAATTAAAAAGTCACAATATGGATGTAACAATTGCAGATTTCCCCTTTAACACCACACATCAGTTCAACAACTGCAGAGTTTGTGCCTCTGTTGTTAAGACAGTACTTACTAATCAGGGAACGGTTTCTCAAAACCATCTATTGGCTAAGTTCACCGTTAGAACCATTAGAGAGCCTTAAGAGCCTTAAGATGCGTTTGGGAAACCGGGCCCAGATATCCAGTTACCTCCTCTTCTTCCTCCTCCTTTTTCGATGTAACAGTCATCTCCCCCTCCTCCTCTTTCACTCCAAAAACGGCATCCATCTCTCCTTTTACTGTAACCTCCTCCTCCTTCACTCTGAATGCGTCTTCTTATTTCACGGTAACAGCCTCACCCTCTACTTCTTGTTTTACTGTGATATCATCCTCTTTCACGAGAGTTTCTTTCTCCGTCCAGCAGACCTCGTCTTCTTTAGCAGGAGAGTAGCTTAGTGACCTCATGGTCGGGGATGTTAGCTAGCTAGGCTAATGCTAACTTAACCAGTCCGCTAGCTGACTAATAACAACAACACCGTAAATATGAAATTAAATTGGATAACTAACTAGACGACAGAAGTGTGTTTAAAACACAGTGGCTAATAAACACTAAAGCGTCTAAAGAACTTTATTGGTTCGGCTATTTTGTCTAGCAAGCTACCGAGGTGGCTGACTAACTGTTGCTGCTAATGAAAGAAGCGTTCCGTCCACTAGATTATACGTCACACTAGCAGCATTGCCTTAAACACCCACATAACGTCATCTGCTGACTGGAGTGGGTAACGCAGTTGAGTAAAATGTATATTTAATTTTCAGACAAAAAGCTAAAGTGTAGGACGCAAGAGTTTTTACTCACCAGTGTACTAAAACAGTGTGGTCAAAGACTTAGTAACTTAGTTGTAGTGAAGATCTGGTTACCTATAAGTACAAACAGTTATGTTTTTGCGTCATTACATATTTATTCACTTATTTCCAGATATCTTCGAAACTACCCCCAATGCACTATTTCTCAACGTCATATGGAGGATCTACTCTGTGCTACGAAGTTTGTATGCTAGCTCGGTAGCTAGCTCAAGCTTGCAAATGTTAGCCACACCTCATGCTTTCCATGTACTGTGTGGTTGTGTTATCTAGAGGGAACCCATTAGCATGGTAGGCTCTAGTGCCTTCTTGCCGTGGGCTCAAAAGGAAAGAGAAAATCATACCTGCTTGCTCCTKTTTGTTTTGTCAACTTTTCGGTAGGGAAGTTACGTTTGATACCAGAGCTACGAGGCATGCGTCCAAATCGCTAAGCAGTATACTTCAAAGCAGTGTGCTGATGCCTGTATCACTTTATCAGCAGCACGTCATCAATGACGTCTGAAGCTTCATTTCGTTGATCAACCACCTGATTGGTTTGATATTGGGCTTGTTCGACACTGCAAGCGACTGCCAACTGACTGACCTACAAATCACTATACATCATAAATAACAACTCATTATTATTTATAAATCAGTCAGCCAGTCAYCATTTACCCACAATGCAGCATTGATYTGATGCTCTCGAACACGGCCAGTGTTTTATTAGATGACATAAAGGCTACGCTGCGCACGCTCTAGGGTGTGTGGGACGTCATCTATAATAATGTGACGGGTCTAAATTCTGTTTTGCTCAAACCTGTTGAACCTACATTTACCGTTCAAAAGTTTGGGGTCAATTAGAAATGTCCTTGTTTTCCATGAAAACATACATAAAATGAGTTGCAAAATGAATAGGAAATATAGTCAAGACTTTGACAAGGTTATAAATAATGATTTATAATTGGAATAATAATTGTGTCCTTCAAACTTTGTTTTCGTCAAAGAATCCTCCATTTGCAGCAATTACAGCCTTGCAGACCTTTGGCATTCTAGTTGTCAATTTGTTGAGGTAATCTAAAGAGATTTCACCCCATGCTTCCTGAAGCACCTCCCACAAGTTCGATTAGTTTGATGTGCACTTCTTACGTATCATACGGTCAAGCTGCCCCTACAACAGCTCAATATGGTTAAGATCCAGTGACTGTGCTGACCACTCCATTATAGACAGAATACCAGCTGACTGCTTCTTCTCTAAATAGTTCTTGCATAGTTTGGAGCTGTGCTTTGGGTCATTGTCCTGTTGTAGGAGGAAATTGGCTCCAATTAAACACCGTCCACAGGGTATGGCATGGCATTGCAAAATGGAGTGATAGCCTTCCTTCTTCAAGATCCCTTTTACCCTGTATAAATCTCCCACTTTCCCACCACCATCCTTCTATTCTGGTTAGAGCCAGTTTGCGCTGTTCTGGGAAGGGAGTAGTACACAACGTTGTACGAGATCTTCAGTTTATTGTCAATTTCTCATATGGAATAGCCTTCATTTCTCAGAGAAATAATAGACTACGATTTTCAGAAGAAAGTTATTTGTTTCGGGCCATTTTGAGCCTGTAATCGAACCCACAAATGCAGATCCTCCAGATACTCAACTAGTCTAAAAAAGGCCAGATTTATTGCTTCTTTAATCAGAACAACAGTTTTCAGTTGTGCTAACATAATTGCAAAAGTGTTTTCTAATGATCAATTAGCCTTTTAAAATTATAAAATATAGAATATATTTTGATTTGTTTAACACTTTTTTGGTTACTACATGATTCCATAGGAGTTATTTCATTGTGTTGATGTCTCCACTATTATTCTACAATGTAGACAATAGTTAAAATAAAGAAAAAACATTGAATTTGTAGGTGTGCCCAAACAATTGACCGGTACTGTATATGCATTGTGGAGGAGAACTGATCCTAGATCTGTACAAAGGCATAACATCTACAGCAGGAACAACTGTCTGTGTTAAAATGGCCCAGCTGGATTGTATTGAGCTATGGAAAATGACATATTTGAATGTCAAATGATTTGTTCTGTTTGTCAATACAAGACAGGGTCTGTGGAGGCTTGGCATATTAGTGGTAGATTTGGGGGAGAATTTGACATGTCAGTTGGAATAGTGATAGATTTTTGAAGGGACACTTTTCACTACAGCCAATCAGTGAGCAGCTTCCCTTCCGCTATATCTCAAGCAGTTCTGTTACTCACAACACTTCCCCTGCTTTCCTCAACAATGGAAAAGCCCACTGAGCTAAAGCCTTGCTGTGACATACCATGGCAGTAAATCTAATACTTAGGTGTTTTTAGTCATGCATGAAAGGTCTGGGGTGGTTCAGTGGTTATAAGTTACTGACCTTGGAATACATTTCTGGCCATGCTGGCAGGGTCTGAATCAAACCCAACCCTGAATCAAACCCAACCCTGACTCTACCGTCTGTCACAATGGCAAGGTCTGAATCAAACCTAATGTCCACCTGGTACACTGGCAAGGTCTGAATCAAACACAATGTCCACCTGGTACACTGGCAGGATCTGAGTCAAACCCAATGTCCACCTGGCACACTGGCAGGGTCTGAATCAAACACAATGTCCACCTGGTACACTGGCAGGATCTGAGTCAAACCCAATGATCACCTGGCAGGGTCTGAATCAAACCCAATGTCCACCTGGTACACTCTGGGCTTATTTGCTGTCTCTTTCCATGAAACATGGACGCAAAAGGTGTATCAGTGTTTTTAATGATGTGGTCGAACTGTTTACCAAGTGGGGAGTACTGAGGGAAGCATTGAATTTGTTGGTCTGGAGTGTCATGACGTTGGCCTCTGGGTAAGGTTTATGACCCTCCCCCATAAATACCTTTCTCCCTTCCTTCCCTCTCTCTCTGACTCTACTGAAGGACTCTTGAATAGCCTTTGTTAAACATAGAGTCTGGGAACATCAAACAAGTGGGAGGAAAGGAACCATATTTCGGTAATAGAACCAGTTGAAAATATGCGTTGGTACTTAATGAATATGATGTCAGTTCGGTTGTCATCTGAGACATTATGACTGATGACAGGATGACATAAACTGTATCTGGGAAAGTCTACACATTCTAGTTATCAGATTCACATGGAATTGTTGTGCAATTTAAATATTTAAATATGACACTATTTGTGAAAAGATTAAATGTAATTTAGCTTTCAAATGAGAGATTTGGGTTTTCATAAGGTTAGATCTCTGCTCAATCAGTGACCCGCCCCTGTAAAGAGACATGGGTTATAAACTATRAAACACACCCTTCTCTCCCTCCACTATATAAGCCCTTGAAGAAAGAATAATTTTCTGTTCCGGGTACATTAGGGCGACTGTCCGATGTCAGAAGGATTCAGATAATAACTGCAGAACGAAGCCAACCTCAGCGTGAGCTTTGGTTGCGAATGGTATGAACTTTGAACTCTTATTCACTGCAGAAGTGATACCTTCTAGCCGTTGAGTTAGCAGCGGTCGCTGTAAACGTGGGCTAGGAAAGGACGGACGACGTATCCAGTCTAACACACAACGACGATACTAAACCGTATCCAATTTCCCAACAGAGACATTCTTCTGAGGACAGGAAGATAGACAGCATCTACGACCAACCTACCGAAGCGCAGGTCAGAGTAAATATTTATTGCA
Organism: Salvelinus sp. IW2-2015; assembly: GCF_002910315.2. Lineage (NCBI taxonomy): Eukaryota > Metazoa > Chordata > Actinopteri > Salmoniformes > Salmonidae > Salvelinus > Salvelinus sp. IW2-2015. The sequence goes on along the minus strand of NW_019944462.1, from coordinate 29,822 downwards.
TTTTCCTTTTCCAAATGGGCGGTAATTTAGAATGCATAAGATACTGTATTTACGATAGCATGGCTTCTCCATTGTTCCTCAGTCTTCCCACTCTTTCACTCAAACCCACCCCCTTTTCTTTGTGTAACCAGCTGTCATATCTGTTCCGTTCACCAGGGACGTTTTCTGTATGACAAATTTGCAATCTGTGTATATGTAATTCTGTGTGATTAGTTAGGTATTTAGTAAATAAATAATTAATCCCAATTTTGTAGCTCAATCAGGTAATATTAATTACAGAGAAAGGATTTTATAGAATAGCATGTCATATCACTTAATCCGGCATAGCCAAAGACACGACAGGAGGGAGGTGAGGTTTGGGGAGTACTGAAGGATGCATTGAACGTGTTGGTCTGGAGAGAGGGGAGGTTTGGAGAGTACTGAAGGAAGCATTGAACGTGTTGGTCTGGAGGGAGGGAGCTTTGGGGAGTACTGAAGGAAGCATTGAACGTGTTGGTCTGGAGGGAGGGGAGGTTTGGGGAGTACTGAAGGAAGCATTGAACGTGTTGGTCTGGAGGGAGGGAGGTTTGGGGAGTACTGAAGGAAGCATTGAACGTGTTGGTCTGGCGGGAGGGGAGCTTTGGGAGTACTGAAGGAAGCATTGAACGTGTTGGTCTGGGGAGGGGAGGTTTGGGAGAACTGAAGGAAGCATTGAACGTGTTGGTCTGGAGGGAGGGGAGGTTTGGGGAGTACTGAAGGAAGCATTGAACGTGTTGGTCTGGAGGAGGGGAGGTTTGGGGAGTACTGAAGAAGCATTGAACGTTGGTCTGGAGGAGGAGTTGGAAGTGTGTAGGGATGTGGAGAGGTGTTGGGGGAGGTGGGGATGCGTGCTGAAGGAAGCATTGAACATGTTGGTCTGGAGGGAGGGGAGCTTTGGGAGTACTGAAGGAAGCATTGAACGTGTTGGTCTGGAGGGAGGGGTGTTTGGGACGTACTGAAGGAAGCATTGAACGTGTTGGTCTGGAGGGAGGGGAGCTTTGGGGAGTACTGAAGGAAGCATTGAACCTGTTGGTCTGGAGTGAGGGGAGGTTTGGGAGTACTGAAGGAAGCGTTGAACGTGTTGTTCTGGAGGGAGGGAGGTTTGGGGAGTACTGAAGGAAGCATTGAACGTGTTTGGTTTGGAGGACGGCGGAGTTGAGTACTGAAGGAAGCATTGAACGTGTTGGTCTGGAGGGAGGGGAGGTTTGGGCCGTGATTCTGTCATCCTGGGTCATATATTTACAGTGGTGTAAAGTACTTAAGTAAAAATGCTTTAACGTACTACCTAAGTAGTTTTTTGGGGTATCTGTACTTAACTATTTATATTTTTGACAACTTTTACTTCAATTCATTCCTCGAGAAAATATTGTACTTTTTACTCTATACATTTTCCCTGATAACCAAAAGTACTCGTTACATTTAGAATGCTTAGCAGGACATGAAAAGGGTTCAATTCACGCACTTATCAAGAGAACATCCCTGGTCATCCCTACTGCCTCTGATCTGGCGGACTCACTAAACATAAATGCTTCGTTTGTAAATTATGTCTGAGTGTTGGAGTGTGCCCATGCTCAATTTRAGGAATGTGAAATTATTTGAATTATATTTTAGAAATTACATTTACTTTTGATACTTAAGTATATTTAAAACCAAACACTTCTACTCAAGTAGTATTTTACTGGGTGACTTTCACTTTTACTTGAGTAACTTTCTATTAAGGTATCTTTACTTTTACTCAAGTGTGACAATTAGGTACTTTTTCCACCACTTTTATAATGATCCCTTGCGTCATGCAGCAATTCCTCTGGGTAACCCCGCTGTCTGAAACTCTCATCCAGCCATTCCTCTGGGTAACCCCGCTGTCTGAAACACTCATCCAGCCGTTCCTCTGGGTAACCCCGCTGTCTGAAACACTCATCCAGCCATTCCTCTGGGTAACCCCGCTGTCTGAAACTCTCATCCAGCCATTCCTCTGGGTAACCCCGCTGTCTGAAACTCTCATCCAGCCAGTCGGCTTGTTTGTCATAGTCACTCTGTGTACTACAAATCCTGTGTATGCGACTGCATAGGCTGATGGGGAGACTCTTTTTTAGGGGTGAAGGGTGGAAGCTGTCTCCGTGTAACAGGGAATTCCTGTCCATTCATAATTAAATGCTATATTTTTTATACTAAACTGACATTCCATGCACTTTGAAAGAGGTTTGCACGTTATAACCTGTTATGGACAGGGGGCAGTGTTTCCACTTTGAACGAATTGCGTACCCAAACGGAATTTCCTCCTACTCTATAGAAAACACTCTGAAGTTTCTAAAACTGTTTGAATTATGTCTGTAAGTAGAACAGAACTCATTTGGCAGACAAATACCTGAGAAGACTTCCACACAGGAAGTGAGAACTCGATTTTCAAAACAGTGCCAAATGATACCCCTTCTAGTTATGGATAAGCAAACACTTCCTAGGGCTTCCACTAGATGTCWCCGTCTTTAGATTTTAGTTATATGATTCTACTATAAAGGAGGGGCTCATAGGAGCTATTTTAGTGAGTGGTCGTCAGAAATCTCAGTCTTGTTTTGCGCACGAGCGAGAGAGAGTGCTCTCGTTCCAATGCTCTTTCTTCAGACAATGAAATTCTCCGGTTGGATCCTTATTGATGATTAATGTTAAACACATCCTAAATATGGATTGCATACATCATTTGACTTGTTTTTACGACCTGTAATGGAACTTTTTGAGTTTTTGTCTGGAGGGATTGCTCGTGCGTCATGAAAATGGATTCGTGGGCTGAACATGCTAACAACAAGTGGCTAAATGATGGGCTTTATGGAACTTTTCAGTCATTTCTGTCGAACTGGGAATCCTGGGAGTGCCTTCTGATGAAGTTATTCGAAGGTAAGTGCATATTTATAGTGTTTTTGTAGCTTCTGTTGACGCCAAAATGGCAACTATTTCTTTGGCTGGATTGKGCTCTGAGCGCCGTTCTCAGATAATTATTTTTCCGTAAAGTTTATTTTGAAATCTGACACAGCGGTTGCATAGAGGATAAGTTTATCTTTAATTTTGTGAAAAACACTTGCATCTTTTATCAATGTTTATTATGAGTATTTCTGCAAAATCACCGGATGTTTTGGAATCAAAAGAATTACTGCACGTAATGCGCCAATGTAAACTGAGATTTGTTTTAATATATATATGCACATTATCGAACAAAACACACAATACATGTATAACATGATGTCCTATGACTGTCATCTGATGAAGGTAATCGAAGGTTAGTGATTCATTTTAACTATATTTCTGCTATTTCTAACTCCTATTGTTGGCTGAAAAAATGGCTGTGTGTGTTTTTGACTTGGCTCTGACCTAACATTATCATATGTTGTGCTTTCACTGTAAATCCTTTTTTAAATCGGACACCATGGGTAGGTTAACAAGATGTTTATCTTTCATTTGCTGTATTGGACTTGTTAATGTGTGAAAGTTAAATATTTCTAAAAATATATTTTTGAATTTCGCGCGCTGCCTTTTCAGTGGAATGTTGTGGTTGTTCCGCTAGCGGAACTAGAAAGGCTAGAAAGGTTAACCTTTTTGCACGTTAATTGAAATGCATTCCAGGTGACTACCTCATGAAAAGGTTTGAGAGAATGCCAAGAGTGTGCAAAGCGGTCATCGAGGAAAAGGATGGCTACTTCGAAGAATCTCAAATATAAAATATATTTTGATTTGTTTAACACTTTTTTGCTTACTACATGATTCCAATTGTGCTATTTCATTATTTTGATGTCTTCACTATCATTCTAAAATGTTAAAAAAAATWAAAATAAAGAAAAACCCTTAAATGAGTAGGTGTGTCCAGACTTTTGACTGGAACTGTATATATTGTGATATTGCAAATATGGTACAATCCAGGGGTGCAAAGCTCTTGGAGACTTACCCAGAAAGACTCACAGCTTTAATCGCTGCCAAAGTGTATGGTGGCGTATGGTGGYGGTCAGCGCTCACCTTCTGTCGCCCACCGGCCCGTTAAGGGATTCCTGGACGTCTCTCCAGGTCTCCTTTGAGGTCTGTACCCAATCCTCCACCGCAGGAGCCTCGGTCTAACTCTGATGCCACGGTACCAGGACCGACTGATAGCCCAACACGCACTGAAATGGCGACAGGTCCTTGGAGGAGTGGCGAAGTGAATTCTGGGCCCATCTCGGCCCATGGGATGAACCTCGCCCACTCTCCAGGCAGGTACTGGCAATACGACCGCAGAAACCTGCCCACATCCTGGTTCACTCTCTCCACCTGCCCATTACTCTCGGGGTGAAAATCAGAGGTCAGGCTGATCGAGACCCCCAGACGCTCCATGAACGCCTTCCAAACCCGGGAAGTGAACTGGGGACCCCGATCAGACACTATATCCTCAGGCACCCCGTAGTGCCGGAAGACGTGTGTACACAGGGCCTCCGCAGTCTGTAGGGCCGTAGGGAGACCGGGCAAAGGGAGGAGACGGCAGGACTTAGAGAACCGATCCACAACGACCAGGATCGTAGTGTTCCCCTGTGACGGAGGAAGATCGGTAAGAAAGTCCACAGACAGGTGTGACCAAGGTCGCTGTGGAACGGGGAGGGGCTGTAACTTCCCTCTAGGCAGGTGTCTAGGAGCCTTACAATGAGCGCACACCGAACAGAAGGAAACATAAACCCTCACATCCTTAGCCAAGGTGAGCCACCAGTACTTCCCCCTAAGAGCCCGCACTGTCCTCTCAATCCCCGGATGACCAGAGGAGGGTAGCGTGTGGGACCACCTGATCAATCTATCACGAAGACCAAGCGGGACATACCTCCGACCCGCTGGACACTGAGGTGGAGGAGGTTCTAATAACACTGGGAAATCCCATAACACTGGGAGATCTGGTAAAAAACATCGCCCACCTTGCCTGACGAGGATTCAGTCTCCTCGCCGCCCGGATGTACTCCAGATTACGGTGGTCAGTCCAGATGAGAAAAGAGTGTTTCGGCCCCTCAAGCCAATGTCTCCACACCTTCAGAGCTTTTACCACAGCCAGCAACTCCCGATCCCCCACATCATAGTTTCGCTCCACCGGACTGAGCTTCCTCGAAAAGAGAGCGCAGGTGCGAAGCTTCGGGGACGTGCTCGAGCAATGTGATAGCATGGCTCCAGCACCAGCCTCGGACGCGTCCACCTCCACTATGAATGGCAAAGAGGGGTCCGGATACGCCAATACGGGTGCGTCGGTAAACAACGCCTTAAGACGACCAAAAGCTCTGTCCGCCTCCGCCGACCACCGCAACCGCACCGGCTCCCCCTTCGGCAGTGAGGTAATGGGAGCAGCCACCTGCCCAAAACCCCGGATAAACCTCCGGTAGTAATTGGCAAACCCTAAAAACCGCTGCACCTCCTTTACCGTGGTCGGAGTCGGCCAATTACACACGGCAGCAATGCGGTCACACTCCATCACCACCCCAGATGTGGAAATGCGATACCCCAGGAAAGAGACGGCTTGTTTGGAGAACACGTATTTCTCGACCTTGACGTACAGGTCATGCTCCAACAGTCGCCCAAGTACCTTGCGCACCAGAGACACATGCGTGTAGCGGAATAGATCAGTATGTCATCGGTCATCGATGTAAACCACTACACCCTGCCCGTGCAGATCCCTGAGAATCTCGTCAACAAAGGATTGGAAGACGGCTGGAGCATTTTTTAACCCATAAAGCATGACAAGGTACTCATAATGGCCAGATGTGGTACTAAACGCGGTTTTCCACTCATCTCCATCCCGGATTCGCACCAAGTTATACGTGCTCCTAAGATCCAGTTTTGTGAAGAAGCGTGCTCCGTGGAATGACTCCACCGCCGTGCCCGATGAGAGATAACTGAACCCCACTGTGATGGAATTTAGACCTCTATAGTCAATGCACGGACGCAGACCTCCCTCCTTCTTCTTCACAAAAAAGAAACTAGAGGAGACAGGGGATGTGGAGGGCCGAATGTACAACCTGTCCCAGAGATTCGGTGACATATGTCTCCATAGCCACCGTCTCCTCCTGGGACAGGGGATAGCATTAACAATTGTACATGAAACAGTGCAGTGTGTACATGAGACAGTGTGTATGTAAAAGAAATCTGGTGTGTGAGTACTCACATGAAAGGTATCCATGATTCTAGATTAAGCCAATCATGTATGTGATTACCATCCTATGGGTCAGCAATGGAATGATTGCTACACAGCTTTCAGGTGACTTTATGTCTTGGGCCTGGATGAATCATTGAAATACAAGTAATATTGTGAATTTGTGATGCATAATTGCCATTGTAATTTGGAATATTCCATCAAAGTTATTTGTTTTGACAGTCAAAACAACTAACTCTTAATCACTTGACTTGAGTAACTTGAGTTGACGGAAGTAGCAATTTTATATTCTGACCTAGACACTGACTTGTGCAATGCCTAATGCATAATCTATGCATGTTATTGGCTCATCATAGTATATAGCAGAGGGTCTCATAGTCCAAAAACAGCATTGGCCATTGGAATGCTCAGTCAAAACAACTCACTTTTACGATGAATCACTTGACTGGAGTAACTTGAGTTCGGAACTAAAACAATAAAAGTAGGCTATAGCTTGACGCATATCCTTACCTTGGACAAGCATATCCAAAAGGCCTATCCAGTCGTGCGTGAAGATATACCGAATACCCCAACCAAGGAGCAACTTCCAAAGAAGCTGAGAAGTGAACCATCAATGAGCCAGCTACAGGACAACATCGTTCGCATCCTCATGGCTAAAATCAAAGAGAGCGCAGATGACATCATGGATTTGGTGTAAAAGAACACTATCAGTATTGTTAACCTGAAGAAATCGATTGATTTTAGTGCTGAGGAAGTAAAAACTCTGAAGCAGCAGAACGCAACATTGAACATTCAGGTTGCAAAGCAGGAGAAGAAACTCACTGAAATGGAGTCAAAGGTAAACGAGAATGACCGGTATAGTCGGAGATGGAGTGTTCGAATTTATGGAATAGCAGAAAAAYCTGACGAGAACATCAAAGCAAGAATGAAGGACATTTGCAGGGCAATAGTCCCGGAGGAGGAGCGAAATGTTGTTGCAGGTTCTCTGGATGTAGTGCACCGCCTGGGTAGGCTGAGAGATGGGGAAAACAACCAGCCACCATGACCAGTGATCATTAGATTCATCTCCAGGACAGCGAGGGATATGACATGGAAAAGTGCAAATAAAAATGACTATTTAAAGAAGAACAACCTGAGGATCTGACAGCATTTGACAAAGAAGCTCGGAATCGTCTGTGGCCGATAATTGAGAGAGCAAGGAAGGAAGGAAAAAGTGCATACTTTGCGGGAGCTAAGGCTTTTGTTAATGGAAGGTAAATTCATGCTGACGCCTAGTTTGTTGACTGCTAGACTTATCAAGTGAGTTGTGCAGGACTGAGTTTTATTTGCTGATATGATAAAAACGTTATATTTCTTGAGGAATGAGCATTGTTTGTGTGTGCCAAACTTTTAAGTAACTGTATTTTATTTAGAGACATTGASAGGAAAATAAGTAAAATTATGTTATATAAATTATATTAAAAGTAATATGGGGTGGAGATTTTAATACAGTATTACATGATMATCTAGATAGATGGCCTCCTAAGGATAGCAATTCTGTTTGTGAGATAAGGAATATATGTCTAAGGTTAGGTGTTCTAGATATTTGGAGACATAAGAACCCAGATAAGATTATGTTTACATGGAGTACCAAAGATTTATCTATACAATCCGAAATTGATTTCTGGCTGATATCTGAAGATATGGCTGACAAGGTTGATACATCGAACCATCGATTGAACCATCGATTTTAACAGACCACAAAGGGATCTCAATAAAGATAAATATGCATGGTTTGTCAACAAAAAAAGTTAGCAAAGGTTACTGGAAAATGAACAAGACTTTACTAGAGAATGAAGTATTTAAGAAGGAAGTAGCTACTGGAATTGTGCCTATGTTATGAATACGTTTGGAAGTTACTGGGAGCTAATGAAATTTGATATAAGGCTTTTGGCTATTTCAATGGGGAAAGAAATTGCTCATGCCAAGAGAGAAAGAATATGACATCATAAAGGGAATAATGGATTATACTAAAAAAAGTGAACTAACTAATCAGGAATTACTGGAGCTATCATCATTACAAATGCAGTTAGACTGTATCTACGAGGAAAAGGCCCGGAGAGCGTTCGTAAGATCAAGACGAAAATGGATGGAAGAGGGAGAGAAAAATACAAAATATTTCTTTAATTTAGAAAAAAGGGCAGGCGAAAAGACTTCCATATGTAAATGAATGATTAATAATACTCCCAATAAAAATCCAAAAGAAATCTCAGCATGTTGCCCAGTTTTATCAGAATCTGTATACATCAGCCCAGCCAACTTCCAATATGCATCTTTTCTTAGACAATGTAGCAAACATTGCTAAGAAGATAGATAATGATTTCAGGGATTTTTGTGATGAGTTATCTGAAATTGAGATAAAAGACTGTATTAAAAGCCTTAAGGACAATAGGTCCCCTGGAAATGATGGTTTAAGAAGCGAGATTTATAAATCATTCAATGATAAATTGATTCCTTTCATTCTTGCTATGCTTCCTTAAAGCAAGGTGTAATTACTTTGATTCAATGGACATGGGTGGGGGAATATTTGTGTGACGACCTAAAATGGGGGCAGAAGCTCACCAGCACCCCATCTTATATGTCCAACCACCCTGAACGTCAGACTCTATTGAAGCACATACAGTGTTGTAAAGTACTTCAGTAAAAATACTTTAAAGTACTACTTAAGTAGTTTTTGGGGGTATCTGTACTTTACTATTTATAGTTTTGACAACTTTTACTTTACTACATTTCTAAGGAAAATAATGTACTTTTTACTCCATACATTTTCCCTGACACCCAAAAGTAATCGTTACATTTTGAATGGCTAGCAGGACAGGAAAATTGTCGGTTGGATGTGTTGCCAAATTCTCTAAAATGACGTTGGAGGCGACTTATGGTAGAGAAATGAACATTCAAAATCAATATATTAGATACATACTATTTATCAGCATATTGACAGATTATTGCTATCAACTGCTGGTTGCAAGTTATATTACCCTGTTTGTATCTTTTGGAACAATGGTAGATAAGTTGCTTAAAATTATGTAGAATAGATAGATGGGCTACCACTGGTGTCACAGGCATCCACAGGTCTTGACCCCCATGTTGCGATGCTTCTTTAGGATCACGTTGTTGTTGTCATCGTAGAAGAGTACAGAGACGGGACTGAGCTTGGTGGGTGGGCAGCACGCTTTGGGAACCTCATCCGGCTTCAGAAGGTGAACCTGCCATTGAAAACGGTAAATCAGACTCATTCATACATGCACTTTCATATAGTCAATGATAATATCCTGTTATAAAAGAGATATGGGTTATTTAGGCAATAAGGCCCAAGGAGGGGTGGTATATTGGCCATATACCACAAACCACAGAGGTGCCTTATTGCTATTGCTATTGCTATTACCCTACTCATTCAAGGGTTTTTCTTTATTTTTACTATTTTCTACATTGTTGAATAATAGTGAAGACATCAAAACTATGAAATAACACAAATGGAATCATGTAGTAACCAAAAAAGTGTGAAACATATCATATATTTGAGATTCTTCAAATAGCCACCCTTGGCCTTGATGACAGCTTTGCACACTCTTGGTATTCTCTCAACCAACTTCATCTGGAATGCTTTTCCAACAGTCTTGAAGGAGTTCMCACATATGCTGAGCACTTGTTGGCTGTTTTTCCTTTACTCTGCAGTCCTACTCATCTCAAAACATCTCAATTTGGATGAGGTCGGGGGATCATCTGATGCAGCACTACCGTCACTCTTCTTCTTGGTAAAATAGCCCTACCACAGCCTGGAGGTGTGTTGGGTCATTGTCCTGTTGAAAAACAAATTCATTTTCCTGAGTGGCACAGTGGTCTAAGGCAAGCTGTGCAGTTAGAGATCCTGGTTAGAGTCCAGGCTCTGTCGCAGCCGACCGTGACCGGGAGACCCATGGGGCGGCACACAATTGGCCCAGCGTCGTCCGGGTTAGGGGAAGGTTTGGTCCGCAGGGACGTTCTAGCGACTCCTGTGGCGAGCCGGGCACAATGCACGCTGACAGGTTTGCCAGGTGTATGGTGTTTCCTCCGACACATTGGTGCGGCTGGCTTCCGGGTTAAGCAGGCATTGTGTCAAGAAGCAGTGTGGCTTGGCTGGGTTGTGTTTTGGAAGGACGCACGCCTCTCGACCTTCGCCTCTCCTGAGTCCATACGGGAGTTGCAGCGATGAACAAGACTGAAACTACCAATTGGATACCACGAAAAAGGTGTAAAAGTAACAAACAATTGTTTTTATGTTTTTAAAAATAATTTATTAAAACAAATGATAGTCCCACTAAGCCCAAACCAGATGGGATGAACGTATAGCTGCAGAATGCTGTTGTAGCCATGCTGGTTAAGTGTGAATTCTAAATAAAATCACAGTTACAGTGATTCCTCCTCCATACTTTATGGTAGGAAATACACATGCAGAGATCATCTGTTCACCCACACCGCATCTCACAAAGACATGGCAGTTGGAACCAATAATCTCAAATTTGGGCTCCAGACCAAAGGACAAATTGATTGTGTTTCATGGCCCAAGTAAGTCTCTTCTTGTTATTGGTGTCCTTTAATAGTGGTTTATTTGCAGCAATTCAACTATAAATGCCTGATTCAAACAGTCTCCTCTGAACAGTTGATGTTGAGATGTGTCAGTTAAACTCTATGAAGCATTTATTTGGGCAGCAATATCTGAGGCTGGTAACTCTAATGAACTTATCCTTATGCAGCAGAGGTAACTCTGGGTCTTCCATTGCCTGTGGTGGTTCTCATGAGAGCCAGTTTCATCATAGCGCTTGATTGTTTTTGCAACTACACTTGATATATTCCGTATTGACTGACCTTTATGTCATAAAGTAATGATGGACTGTGTTTCTCTTTGCTTATTTGAGCTGTTCTTGCCATAATATGACTTGGTATTTTACCAAATAGGCTATCTTCTGTATACCCCCCCCCCCCCCACTGTCACAACACAATTGATTGTGTCAAACATTAAAAAGGAAAGACACATAAGAAGCGTTCAGCTTTCAAGAAGGCACACCTGTTAATTGAAATGCATTCCAGGTGACTTTCTCATGAAGCTGGTTGAGAGAATGCCAAGAGTGTGCAAAGCAGTCATCAAGGCAAAGGATGGCTACTTTGAAGAATCTAAAATATATTTGGATTTGTTTAACACTTTTTTTGTTACTACATGATTACATATGTGTTATTTCATCGTTTTGATGTCTTCACTATTTTTCTTCAATGTAGAAAATAGTAAAAATAAAGAAAAACCCTTGAATGAGTAGGTGTTCTAAAACTTTTGACCGGTAGTGTAAAGCCTTCAGTGCTTTTTTCCCGTGGGCTGTGGCCCCCCTTGTCTGAATTTGGTCAATATGTCCTCCAAAAGTCTTTATAGCCCACTGTGGCAAAGACTATACTTTCAGGAGTTATTAAACAACACAATAAAAAAAATCACCTCTCATTCTTCCAACCTATCTAGTGACTTTATAAAACACAATATTTGGTATTTGTATTTTATATTATACCAACGAGAAAGGAAAGCATCTGGTGGCAAAATAGCCCAAAACATACAATTATTAATTCATTCAAGGTTTACAAATATGCTCAATCAATAGAATATTATGTCAGAAAACAATAGTCTAAACCCAATGTCTCTACCATATATGGTTGAAAAGTTMCCGACGAGTTACTCTGAGAATTTAACCTCACAACACCAAATATGGAACACATACAACCAAGTGCGGTGCAGTTTAAACTAATAATGGTCACAGCAAATGATCGTTATTATTTCATCAACACTGTGAAGTACAAGTACATGAATGTTATAAAATTGTAGAGAACAAGCTAACTTACAATAAAACCTGCTGTCGTTTAAGTATGGGTGGTGACGGGAATCGAACCCACTACCCTGGCGTTGCAACCGTCATGCTCTATCATGGTCATGGGTGCACCTCAGCCACGCTCAAGGTCCTAAATGATATCTTAACAATCATCGATAAGAAACAATACTGTGCAGCCGTATTCATTGACCTGGCCAAGGCTTTCGACTCTGTCAATCACCACATCCTTATCGACAGACTCAACAGCCTTGGTTTCTCAAATGATTGCCTCGCCTGGTTCACCAACTACTTCTCCGATAGAGTTGAGTGTGTAAAATCGGCTTCCTGTAATCCGGGCCTCTGGCAGTCTCTATGGGGGTGCCACAGGGTTCAATTCTTGGGCCGACTCTCTCTCTGTATACATCAATGATGTCGCTCTTGCTGCTGGTGAGTCTCTGATCCACCTCTACGCAGATGACACCATTCTGCATATATTCTGACCCTTCTTGGACACTGTGTTAACTACCCTCCAGACGAGCTTCAATGCCATACAACTCTCCTCCGTGGCCTCCATTGCTCTTAAATACAAGTAAAACTAAATGCATGCTCTTCAACCGATCGCTGCCTGCACCTGCCCGCCCGTCCAGCATCACGTACTTCTGGATGGTTCTGACTTAGAATATGTGGACAAATACAAATACCTAGGTGTCTGGTTAGACTGTACAAACTCCTTTCAGACTCACATCAAACATCTCTAATCCATAGTTAAATCTAGAATTGGCTTCCTATTTCGCAACAAAGCATCCTTCACTTCATGCTGCCAAACATACCCTCGTAAAAACTGACCATCTACCGATCCTCGACTTCGGCGATGTCATTTACAAAAATAGCCTCCAACACCCTACTCAACAAATTGGATGCAGTCTATCACAGTGCCATCCGTTTTGTCACCAAAGCCCCAAATACTACCACCACTGCGACTGTACGCTCTCGTTGGCTGGCCCTCGCTTCATACTCGTCGACAAACCCACTGGCTCCAGGTCACCTACAAGACCCTGCTAGGTAAAGTCCCGCCTTACTCTCAGCTCACTGGTCACCATAGCAGCACTCACTCGTAGCACGCGCTCCAGCAGGGTTTATCTCACTGGTCACCCCCAAAGCCAATTCCTCCTTTGGCCGCCTCTCCTTCCAGTTCCTGCTGCCAATGACTGAACAACACAAAAATCTCTGAACTGGAGACACTTATCTCCCTCACTAGCTTTAAGCACCAGCTGTCAGAGCAGCTCACAGATCACTACACCTGTACAATAGCCGATCTATAAATAGCCCAAACAACTACCTCATTCCCTACTGTATTTATTTATCTTGCTCCTTTGCACCCCAGTATTTCTACTTGCACATGCATCTACTGCAAAATCTACCATTCCAGTGTTTTTAATTGCTATATTGTATTAACTTCGCCACCATGGCCATTTATTTGCCCTACCTCCATATCTCACCTAATTGCTCAAATTGTATATAGACTTGTTTTTCTACTGTATATTGACTGTAATTGACTGTTTACTCCATTTGTAACTCTGTGTGTTGTATGTGTCGACTGCCTTTGCTTTATCTTGGCAGGTCGCAGTTGTAAATGAGAACTTTTCTCAACTTGCCTACCTGGTTAAATAAAGGTGAAATAAAAAAAGTAAAAAATATCAACTGAGCTACGAAGGAGCACGTCGACATCACTAGAATGATGACAAGAAATTTTCACGGATTCTAAGGGGAATCATAGAATTCCAAACTCATTTCTATGGCAACACAGTTGTTCAATTTTGTAAACAATCATTTTTGAACGTGTGTTGCCAAGAGAATCTAACCGACGTTCTATGGAAACGTTTTCTGTGCGAAAAATAACAACTTCAGTTTTCTGCTGACAACAAACTTGATTTATTTGAGACCTGAGATAGAACTATCGACTGGAAAATGCCTGGGTGCTTTTCAAGACTGGCGGAGAGAGTGCGTGACGTCGGCGCCTTACTGCGTCGACAGGTTGTTCAATTCATTTGTGGCTTGTTTTTCTTGTCTTTTTCTGTTTTGCAGGGTCGTGATCATCGACAGGTGGACAGCGACAGCGACTTCGAAGAGGGTATGTGGAGTTTAAAACTCTTATTTTACTACATTTAACAATGTCATTATAATTTGCGAAATGTTGTGTATTTCTATAATTCAGACTTGGCAAAAATGCTTGTGCTAGAGATGTTGTAGCTTGCTAGATTGCTAGCTAACATTAACTTTAGTAACTTTGCTAAAGCGAATCGACTTTTGCTACCTAGCTAGCTAGTATTAGCAATCTTGCTACGTTTTTATGTCCTAAAAATTGTATATTTTATATTCAAATGTTCCTCATTTTAGAAACAACTGTCCTGGATGAGGTCCAGTTGGATGTGCCATTGGATGATGTACCAGATGTTCCGCAGCTGCCAGTCCTCCTTGATGTCCAGAATGCTGCTATCATCCTTGAGGATGTGCCAGATGTGCAGACTATCATTGAGGTACAATTTTCTGAAAGTTTGGGTTTTATGTTTGAAAATATCCCAGATATTCAAGTTGTGTCTTCTTTGACATGAAACAAATCTCTTGTCTGCTTTCTGCTTTAGGAGCCACTGGCAATTGGCAGTTGATTCCGATTAGGTTCAGCCCCCTGGTTAAAGCTTGGAGAACTTTCCAGTTCATCAGCCCCATCATCACCTACTTGCGTGGGGGATCCCAGGTATGTGTCTTTGTAACTACCTAATCTAATCTACATGGTCAGTCATTTGATCTTGAGGAAATTGTGTCACAGCAATTGCTGAAGTGGTTTTGTTGATGTTGTCTTGTTGTTTATCTCAACAGCAGGTGGTGGTGAGGATGCACCACGTGAGTAGGGTGAGAGGCCTGGAGACTCAACTGGTGTGGGCCATCTCCAAGGAGACAGCCAGACTTAGTCCAGAGGGCATCCCCTACTGTGCCACCAAAGTGCAGTCCATCACTGGATTCAGGTAAGACGTAAATACTACTGAAATAGTATTAGATTAGGCTTTTCTTCACTTATTCCATTTGGCCTTAACATGTATTCTCTCTCTGTCAGTGTTTGGCTGGCAGGGTGACCCACAATGCGTCTCACCTCCGCCACGAGACGTCTGTGGGCGTGACGCTTGGCTGCTACCAGGTAAATAAACGATTTCCTATGTATATAGACTAGACATTACTTGGCATTGTTGCATTAGATTTGGTGTGTTTTCAATAACGTGTGTGTGGTAAACAGGTGTGTTGTGTGTGTGTTTTGAGCAGCAGACTGATGTCTCAGTGGTGTACGCCACTCTCCACATGGGGCTGGACGGGCTTCTCTCCTCTTCAGCGTGGTCGGAGGCTGCCTCCTTCTCTACGCCCACCACTCATCCGTTCACTGACCCAGAGCCTGAGGGCCACAAAATGCTATTGAGGTCAGACGTTACACACACATACTATTGACTAGGAGCATTAAGATCCTTCCATTGACCGATTGTTTGTTATGTCATTGCATTGGTCACTGATTTTGAATGCTTGTTTTGTTGTCGTAGGGCTGGGAGGAGGACCTGCTGCCTGAGGAGAGGGAGGTTCCTCTGCTAAAGTGAGTTCTTCTAAATGTCTGTGTAGTCTGGGCTTGTCAGATGCTGAAGGATAGTGGTCATAATGCTGTTATCCCCCATTGTCTCTAATGGTTGACATGCTCCATTCCCTCCCTTTCACAGCCTCTACCTTACCACCAAGAGAGTGGAGGACATYGCCCTGAGGCTCGTCTCCCTGCGCCAGGCCTTCACTGTGAGTGAACCCACTTTTCTTTTTCTATCTGTGACTTCTTGTTCTGTCTCCTAGAGGAAGACGCCTCACCCTAACTCTTCCCTCTTCCCTAGACCCTGCTTGGTTCCACCCTGAGCAGGAACCATCTGTTTGTGGCGGGAAAGGTCCTCCTGAGCGCACTGGTTCAGGCAAGCCACATGGTAACTCACCAACTCTTTCTCTTTCAAGGGAAAGAGAGCGTCCCTGAGGGGAAATGTGTTCTGTTCACTAAGATGCTMTTTTCTTTGTCATAGGACGAGGCCAAGTTCATCCGTACCTATAATGACTTTGTGGACTACCTGAGTGAGCCCTCCAAGCGGAATGATATTGAGAGGGAGCTGGCTGGGGCAAAGGGGAGTTCATTAACTATTTCAAGTCTCACTGAGTTCTTMCACATGCATGTCTTTTATACATCACAGTAGCTGATCTAAATGAAATCATTCCTATTTTCTCCAAATGTGTTTTCTTGTCCTAGATCCATCATGTGAACATGATAGATGTCCTCTTTGAGCGGGTGCTGTTTGGGATGATGACAGCTCAGAAGTCCCTGATGGTGGTAAGTAGCATCTCACTGGTACATGTTTTGATATCTCTCTATTAGCAGTTTCACTTAAATTCCTCTTCTCTTCTCTCCTCTTTTCTCCTCCTTTGTTTCCTTCAGCACCCTGGTGGGTTCGTGGAGCGTCTGTACGCTCTCCTGTACTCCTTCCTGCCCACTGCTGCCAACATGGAGCCAGAGGCTGACAGATACCTGCTTCTGCTCAATGTAAGAGTCAAGAGGTTACTTCCTGTTTACTTCCATATTCTTAGTGTACTTCCTTTTTTACTTCCTTATTCATGGTTAACCAGGTTCCAATGCCATTTTAGGGAGAGTATTTCTAATTGTCTCTCTCCTCTTGATAAGCTAGTAACTCAGAGCCATTTTCTATGTGTTGTGTGGTGTTCTCTTCAGGGCGGGCTGATGGCTCTGCTAGATGACATGTTTGGCCAGCAGCTGGCCTGGTACTTTAACCCAGAGTCTCTGGTCACGGAGCTCTCCAGCCTCCTGGAGTACCACTTGGAGAACCTCATGGCCAGCATGTAGTCCTACTGCAGGGACCATACACCTTTCTCCTTCTCTCTCTCTTTTGAAGGAAATGAGGACTTGAAGTGCTTTGTTGAACCCTGATTAGTTAACACCCATTAATTTAATGTATTCTCTTGTTTTCTCTCCCCACAGGATTCTTGTGACACTTTGCCACCCAASAGGGATCTAGACACCAATGCACTACATTACTTTGCACTGAATTTGACATTTTTAAATAAAATAAGTTGTAGTTCAAGAACATTTTGGTGTCCGTGTTTTCATCTATTTGATTTTTATGACCATTTCCTCTTCCTAGAGGTATAATGCTAATATTAGATTATTACATGAACAATGATGCTTTATTATCTGCATATGGAAATAAAAAACAACGTTTAGTTGATTTACAGATACTACAGGCCCACACTTTATATGGTTTTGTACTGTGGTTTGTGATACTGTACTATTTAAAAACATGTAGGACTACATACACTGAGTGCACAAAACATTAGGAAAATCTTCCTAATATTGAGCTTCACACCCTTTTCCCCACTCAGAACAGCCTCAATTCGTCTGGGCATGGACTCTAAAAGCTGCCCTAAGCGTTCCACAAGGATGCTGGCCCATGTTGTGTCAAGTTGGCTGGACGTCCTTTGGGTGGTGGACCATTCTTGATTCACATGGGAAACGGTTGAGCATGAAAAAACAGCAGTGTTGCAGTTCTTGACACAGTTAACCTGGTGCGCCTGGCACCTACTACCATACCCCGTTCAAAGGCAGTTAAATCTTTTGTCAGGGAAAATGTATGGAGTAAAAAGTACATTATTTTCCTTAGAAATGTAGTAATGTAAAAGTTGTCAAAACTATAAATAGTAAAGTACAGATACCCCCAAAAACTACTTAAGTAGTACTTTAAAGTATTTTTACTTAAGTACTTTACACCACTGTAGGTGCTTCAATAGAGTCTGACGTTCAGGGGTGGTTGGACATATAAGATGGGGTGCTGGTGAGCTTCTGCCCCCATTTTAGGTCGTCACACAAATATTCCCCCACCCATGTCCAGGGGTCTCAGTGTTATGTCCCTTKACGCCATTATACCAGTCGCAGTGTTCAAATSGTGTATCTGTRAATCACAACTTGAAAGACAATGAGTGACAACATTTCCACATGTTAAGCCATACAACATATAACTGAAGCATACAGTAGTGCAAGAGTTTGCTGCTGACATCTCTGTTGACGAGTCTACGATATGTAAAACACTAAACAACAATGGTGTTCATGGGAGGACACCACGGAAGAAGCCACTGCTGTCCAAAAAAACTTTGCTGCATGTCTGAAGTTTGCAAACGTCCACCTGGATGTTCCACAGCGCTACTRGCAAAATATTCTGTAGACAGATGAAACTACAGTTGGGTTGTTTGGAAGGAACACACAACACCATGTGTGGAGAAAAAAAGGCACAGCACAGCAACATCAAAACCTCATCCCAACTGTAAAGTATGGTGGAGGGAGCATCGTGGTTTGAGGCTGTTTTGCTGCTTCAGGACCTGGACAGCTTGCTATCATCAAGGGTAAAATAAATTCCCAAGTTTATCAAGATATTTTACAGGAGAATGTTAGGCTATCTGTCTGCCAATTGAAGCTCAACAGAAGTTGGGTGATGCAACAGGACAACGACCCAAAACACAATAGTAAATCAACAACAGAATGGCTTCAACAGAAGGAAAAACACCTTCTGGAGTGGCCCACTCAGAGTCCTGATCTCATCCCGATTGAGATGCTGTGGCATGACCTCAAGAGAGCAGTTCACAGCAGACATCCCAATAATATTGCTGAACTGAAACAGTTTTGTAAAGAGGAACGATCCAAAATTCCTCTTGACAGTTGTGCCGATCTGATCCACAACTACAGAAAATGTTTGGTTGAGGTTATTGCTGCCAAAGGAGGGTCAACCAGTTATTAAATCCAAGGGTTCACATACTTTTCCCACCCTGCACTGTGAATGTTTACACAGTGTTTTCAATAAAGATATGAAAACGTATATTTGTGTGTTATTAGTTTAAGCAGACTTTGTTTGTCTATTGTTGTGACCTAGATGAAGGTTAGATCACATTTTATGACCAATTTATGCAGAAATCCAGGTATTTCTGAAGGGTTCACATACTTTTTCTTGCCACTGAAAACTGCATCTTACCCCAGCTGTAGGTCCATTGTGTGTGTGATCGTTTTAAGCCTCAACATCAACCAGCTCTGGTGGCATTGGGGACTTGGGATGCTTGCTCTCAAAGTGCTGTTTGAATGTCTTCAGGTCAGGCATCTGCTTCTGTAAGGGTCAGGTAAGGAATGGAGGATATTAACAATCATTGGCTGAGACTGAATTTTCGGGTGACAAACAAAGTAATAAGATGCATCAAACTACTACACATCACACAGGCCAGTACAAGGGACTGCACTGAGAGAAACCTAAAGGTAGGCACATGAAACGTTCAGGTTGCTGCACAGACTATGGAGGCTCTAGTCTAGAGTGCCAGGCATTTGTTCAACTCTAAATGGTTAAATGACTCTGACGTTCAGGGGTGGTTGGAGAGACTGCTGGTGCTGGTGAGCTTCTGACCTTATTTTAGGTCGTCACACAAATATTCCCCCACCCATGTCCAGGGGTCTCAGTGTTATGTGCCTTGAAATCTATGTACTTTTGGTAATACTTTGTGAGTAGGCAACAAATACAATCATCTTAAATTGACATGTTGAATTYTTTTGCCATAGTAAATTGTATATTGCGTAAAATTTCCCCAATGCGGACAGTTTGTATTTACTACACTACACAAGCTAACTACTCACCCTATAAAACTTACACAAAATGTTAACCTCAGATTGGTGATGTTAGTCTAAAAGTTTATAGACATCCCGATGACAAGATTGATTGTTTTAAACAGATCTGTCACGACTTCCTCAGAATCCGGTTCCTCTCCTTGTTTGGGCTGTGTTCGGCGGTCGACGTCACCGGTCTTCTAGCCATCGCTGATCCACCTTTCATTTTCCATTTGTTTTGTCTTGTTTCCCACACACCTGGTTTACATTCCCCCATTACTTGACGTGTATAATAACCCTTTGTTCCCCCATGTCTGTGTGTGGAATGTTTGTTGTAAAGTGTATGTGCACTTCAGACTGGTTTGCGACAGGTTATTTCAACCCATATTTTGTTGTTCTGGGTGCCGGTGGTTTTTTCCCATAAACTGCTCCGGTTATTACCCAGTTCTGCTCTCCTGCGCCTGACTTCCCTGCAGCCCGTTACGCACCTCTTACAAGATCAATATCTTAGGTTTTGTACCATAGATTTCCCAAGAGCTGGGATGGCAGAACTTAGAACGCGGAGTTAATGAAATGCCAGGAAATGGCACAGAAAATTTGGGGCGGTCTCTCCATAAAACAACCAATGGCCACACACCAATACATGGATTTGACAGTCTAACTATTACTTAAATAGCAGTCAACTGTGTCACTGTTGTTATCT
>NW_019944462.1:0-2229 GCF_002910315.2 Salvelinus sp. IW2-2015 | reverse complement strand
ATTATGATATTTCTGTTGTTGAATTTGGCCCCCTGCAATTCAATTTGGCTGTTGGCGAGTTGGTTCCGCTAGTCCTAACAGGTTCTAATAACCCCATTCATTTATACATGTTAATTTCATAAACCCTCATTTATATATGTTACCCATCATTTATACCTGTTGATTTCATAACCATCATTTATACCTGTTAATTCAATAACCCATCATTTTACCTGTTAGTTTCATAAAACCAATCATTTATTACCTGTTAATTCATAACCCATCATTTATACCTGTTAGTTCATAACCCATCATTTATACCTGTTAATTCATAACCCATCGTTTGTACCTGTTAGTTCATAACCCATCATTTATACCTGTTAATTCATAATCCATCATTTATACCTGTTAATTCAGGGGCGGTTCAGGCAGGCTGGCACGCTCTCCCTGACCTTACTTGGCAGAAACGAATGGAGATCCATAATAAACCCCAGGAAGAGTAGCTGCTGCCTCGACAGGAACTAATGGGGATCCATAATAAACCCCAGGAAGAGTAGTTGCTGCCTTGGCAGGAACTAATGGTGATCCATAATAAACCCCAGGAAGAGTAGCTGCTGCCTTGGCAGGAACTAATGGGGATCCATAATAAACCCCAGGAAGAGTAGCTGCTGCCTTGGCAGGAACTAATGGGGATCCATATTAAACCCCAGGAAGAGTAGCTGCTGCCTTGGCAGGAACTAATGGGGATCCATAATAAACCTCAGGAAGAGTAGCTGCTGCCTTGGCAGGAACTAATGGCGATCCATAATAAATACAAATACTTGAATCAATATATTTGTCTCTCTTTTCTCTCGGATTCGAAAATGCTAATTAGCATCAAAGTAGACGACGTGCAAGACTACAAATCCCTGCAAGCTCCTGCATGTCATCTCTAGCCGACACCTTTCACAGAACAGTTCACAGAATAGTCCATTGAAATAAATGTTGACAATTTAATCATTGCTTCATAAAGGCCTGATTGGTGGAGTGCTGCAGAGATGGTTGTCCTTCTGGAAGGTTCTCCCATCTCCACAGAGGAGCTCCGGAGCTCTGTCAGAGTGAACATCGGGTTCTTGTTCACCTCCCTGACCAAGGCCGTTCTCCCCCGATTTCTCAGTTTGGCCAGGCGGCCGGCTCTAGGAAGAGTCTTGGTGGTTCCAAACTTCTTCCTTTTAAGAATGATGGAGGCCACTGTGTTCTTGGGGACCTTCAATGCTGAAGAAATTTTTTGGTACCTTTCCCCAGATCTGTGCCTCGAAGTCCTTTGACCTCATGGCTTGGTTTTTGCTCTGACATGCACTGTAAACTGTGGGACTTTATATAGACAAGTGTGTTTCTCTCCAAATCATGTCTAATCAATTGAATGTACCACAAGTGGACTCCAATCAAGCTGGAGAAACATCTCAAGGATGATCAATGGAATCAGGATGCATCTGAGCACAATTTCGAGTCTCATAGCAAAGGGTCTGAATACTTAAGTAAATACATTTGCAAAAATGTCTAAACCTGTTTTGGGGTTGTCATTATGAGCTATTGTGTGTAGATTGATGAGGGGAAAAAAATATTCAATTTTAGAATAAGGCTGTAATGTCACTAAATGTGGAAAAAGTGAAGGGGTTTGAATACTTAATGAATGCGCTGTATTTCACTGGCAGAGTTCTCTACCATTGGCAGTTTTGTACACAGTCACGTGATACGTGGTATAGAAAAGTCCAATCTTAGGAGAGTACATGGGAGGCACTATACTGTGTGTCTGCAGGTGTCTATCTGGTCAAAACCACTGATACAGGTGCCCCTCCACCCTCTGGTGGGATGGATCATGTCTACAGAGAAACTTAGATTCAAATACTTTGATTTGTGTGTATTGGTTATACTGTATGTGTGAAATTGTTAGATATCACTTGTTAGATATTACTGCACTGTCGGAGCTAGAAACACAAGCATTTCACTACACCCGCAATAACATCTGCTAAATATGTGTAAGTGACCAATAAAATGTGATTTTGATTTGAAATAAACGTCCTATTTATCAAATGTGCTTTTGGTTGGGGTCAACATGAATCCAAAGGATTTGAATTTGTTAAAAGTCCATATTGATACAGAAACACAAAACCATGATTTATATTTATTAAGAACAAGTTGATTGACAAAGTCATGAAAAATTGGAAGAATTGAATAAACCATATTTTGGCTATGATAAAAGATATGCCT
>NW_019944461.1:93223-94332 GCF_002910315.2 Salvelinus sp. IW2-2015 | reverse complement strand
GGGGGGGGGGGGGTGTAAGAAACTACTGTTATACATATGAACACATTCCAAACATCCAAACGTTGTGTTGACTCAGTTTTGAAACGCTAATGTATCCTAACAAGCCACCACATTTCAGACTTTTCCAGACACGGTTATTTTGATAATCAATGAATGGTTATAACCCAGGATCTCACGCCTGCCAAACAAGTCAGTAGTGTTCTTTTATTTACTGAAATTCCATCATTTTAGTTATTACCGTAATCTTGTTGTCAGTGGTGTTTCATTTCTACGGTAATTTCTTAGTTATTACTGTATTCTTGTTGTGTGACATAGACATAGACGCAGAAAGAAAGAAATCCCTGCGCTACGGAGATTAATACAGGACTAGTTCCTAAAACATTTTTTCCAAATGTTTTTGGTTTGTTATTATTATTATTATGATGAATTTTCCAGAGGGTGCTGCAGCAGCCCATACTTCCAGCAGCTGGACACACACTTGACTGACATTATATTACACATATTACACATATTATGTCATATATATAATATTAATATAAATTATGTAATATAATCATATCATATATTAATATAATAGTATGTCATATGTCATATAATCTTATAATGTAATCATATTTAATATTAATTTAATATGATGTAATATGTAAATATTATATTATGTTTGATAATGATGAGGTCAGTAAAACCTGGACATTCTGCCCCTCTCACTGGGTTCCATAGACCCTAACTCACACCACTGGGTTCCATAGACCCTAACTCACACCACTGGGTTCCATAGACCCTAACTCACAACACTGGGTTCCATAAGACCCTAACATCACAACCTGGGTTTGCCAAGACCTCTAACTCACAAACACTAGGGTTTCCATTAGACCTAACTCACAACACCTGGGAAATTCCATAGTAACCCTAACGCACCAACACTGGTTACATAAGACCTCTCGCTAAACTCACAAACATCTGGGTTCGCAAGACCACTAACTTCACAACACTTGGTTCCATAAACCTCACAACACTGGGTTCCATAGACCCTAACTCACAACACTGGGTTCCATAGACCCTAACTCACAACACTGGGTTCCATAGACCCTAACTCACACCACTGGGTT
>NW_019944461.1:88582-92686 GCF_002910315.2 Salvelinus sp. IW2-2015 | reverse complement strand
ACTGGGTTCCATAGACCCTAACTCACAACACTGGGTTCCATAGACCCTAACTCACAACACTGGGTTCCATAGACCCTAACTCACACCACTGGGTTATATAGACCCTAACTCACAACACGGGGTTCCATAGAACCTAACTCACAACTCTTGCACGGTTTATTTCAAGATACGGTGACGTTATGTGTTCTGTGGGAAACTAAAGAGGAAATGGATGTGGATGTGGGTTTGGTCGTTGCTCAGGAGCAGTGGTTGAAAAAGAACCCACTTGTCATACTTGAGTAAAAGTAAAGATACCTTAATAGAAAATGACTTGAGTAAAAGTGAAAGTCACCCAGTAAAATACTACTTGTCTAAAAGTACTTGGTTTTAAATGTACTTAAGTATCAAAAGTATAAATAATTTAAAATGTCTTATATTAAGTAAACCATACGACACCATTTTCTTGTTTCTTTTTAATTTACAGATAGCTATGGGCACACTCCAACACTTAGACATCATTTACTAACGAAGTATTTGTGTTTAGTGAGTCCACCAGATCAGAAGCAGTAGGGATGACCAGGGATGTTCTCTTGATAAGTGCGTGAATTAGACAATTTTCCTGTCCTGCTAAGCATTAAACATGTAACGAGTACTTTTGGGTTTCAGAGAAAATGTATGGAGTGTACATTATTAAATGTATGGAGTGTACATCATTAAATGTATGGAGTGTACATCATTAAATGTATGAAAATGTACATTATTTTCTTTCGGAATGTAGTGAAGTAAAAGTAAAAGTTGTCAAAAATATAAATTGTAAAGTACAGATACCCCCAAAAACTACTTAACTAGTACTTTAACTAGTGCTTGTGATATTGCTCCATGCAGTTCCTGGCAAGGAGTCAGTATTTTTACATTTGTTATTTTTATTATGTCACATCCTATTCTGGAAGGTCAAGACCCTCATTTTAACTATCGCCATCACAGTATCCCATAATGCCTTACCTACTGTACAATACTGCCTGCTGAATTCCAGTGTTGTGTTTGTGTGTGTGTGAGAGAGAGAGAGAGCATTTTAATGTCTGAACCAATGTTTTTTTTGTGTACAAAGTGTATATGATTTGTCTGAGGAATAGCATCTACCACTGCCAATGATTGTAAATATGCTGTTGAGATGGAGTCTAGATGGTTGGTCTCTATTTGTTCTGCTCTGTGAACTCTGTCATTTTATGTTCCTGTTGAACTGCATTTTAGCTTTAACAAAAAGGCTGGGATTCATTCAAACCCACCATAGCAATGTTTAGGCAATGTCTTTATTTACAATATTCATCTCGTGTACACACACTTCTAATTCTGAAACGTGAAAGCATACCTGCTAGTAGTTGTAGGTTTTTATACAATACCCAAGACCAATCTGACTTTATTTGACCATTTGGAGAGAGAAAAAAGCTACTGTGTAATTATTGCAATGTGGGTTTGATTGAATTGAGCCCCAGGTATTTTGTCCTACCATTCTACTCAGTTCTGTTTGGTTGGTCTGTGAGGGAGAAAATAGATCACAAACAAACCACAACCATGATGCCTACTCAACGTGTTGCCTTGGTGTTGTGATGCTGTGTTTTGCTTTTGTTACCATTATTAAGTAAAGTTTGTCTGTACGTAATCTTTGTGATGCCTCTCTCTTTTTTTTCATTAGTCTTAGGCCCATTGCACATGCCCACTCACCACCTATCCACAAGACAGATGTCAGATCAGCATTTTATTGATATTTGATACAGTTGTCAGTGGTCGTAACTAGCAAAAGATCATGGTCGATGTAGTCTTTTTTCATCCTGCCTGAAAGTCAACTGGGAGTGTCCTCATAGCCTGCTGGCCCGTGATTGGTGTAAGCGTGAGATCCAGTGTGGCGACAAATGTAGTAGTCAGAATGGATCACAATTTAATTAAATATCTCGATTTGTAGCAAACTTTAAAATAATTCACTGTGGAGATCGAACACGATCATAATAAACACATTTTAGAGCCCAAAACGTTAGTCTAAAAATTTATTGTTTGGCCATTCTGGCGATCATTATTTACACAGGCTTTCTAGGGCAGACCACGGCTTTAGGTAACGTAAACTCGTACATCGCCTTGGTCCGTACAATTGCCCTTATTTTAGAGCCCCAAAAACGTAATACTTCCAGATCAACTGTAATGTCAAAACCATTGTAAAGCACAATTTCTCCCCTTTCCAAAAAAATCAATTACATGACCTAAACACTGCCCGTTTCTGCATAATTCAAGCAGGCAATGAGCCATGTCGGGTCTTTTTAAAAATGGCGGGTGGAGAAGCGAAACTAATGCGTGTTAGTGAGAAGGACAGAAGTTGTGTGGGAAAATTGCTTTTTTCACTCGATCTGTCCAACTTATCACCTTATCGCCTCTAAAATGTAAATAAAACACTATAAAGAGTTTATATAAAGTGTCATTACATACCTATTTGAAGGTTTGTGTCGAATTTGAATCGGGTTTTTAGGGCAGTGCTAAAGTGATCTTAGAAGTAAACAACGGCTTTGAGAATGATGATCGCATGCAATGATGACGAAAAAAATGACTAGGTATCCCCCCCTTACCCCCGTCACTGTCCATTTCTAGTTTTTAAACGATGAGAGAAGTGCTACACCTGGTGGAGAGAGATTGTAAGACAGAAATAGTTGCTTTATGCCTGCTGTACGTTACGACATGACACGTCAAGATGTAACGGAGGGTCCGTTTTTTCAACTTTTCTCCAATACTATAGAGCCATTATTAACATGTCGATCAACGCTTGAATAGAAACCTAGTTCACACCCCCGATTTTGAAGTCAACACAGTCGCTACAGTCCCATTAGTTTTCTTTGTAGCCTCGTTTGAATGTCGCGGTTACGCACATTTGTACGGAATGGGGTGAGTTTACGTTACCAAAAAAAAGAAGAGAGATGGGCCTGTAACCTAACTTAGCTAGCTAGCTAATCGTGAATGCCAAAAGACGCAGCTAGCTAGACTCGGGAGCTCATGGGCACACAGGCTACAGTAGCCAACTGGTCAGACATGATTACACCATGGGCAACAGTGACTCACGACTTGTCACGACTTGGTCTAGCATAGGTTCCTAGACAAATACTGTTTGCAAGCTCATTAAGTGTATTTATCCAGGTGACCAATGGCATTTAGGGGATAGATAAATTACTGAATTGTAGCTAGCTAGGCTCAACTGGCCAGGCAGTAAGCGCAACTACTAGCGGCAACAAATGCAATGGCTAGTGAAGTGGGCTATCCTTTGAGTACATTTTGGTTAACAAGTAAGTATGATATAGATTTTGTGATCAATTTACATAAACTTTAAATTATCCTATTCGGTCTGCAACCCAGAGGTGTGTAAAGTTCTGGTTTAAATGAAAGACAGACAGAATTCCCCGCAGCTCAGCAATTAAATCAAACCCAGTTGTTATTCACGAGAGCTGCTACCGTTCATGGAATAGCAAAGACTGTCGCCTTTTTAATAGACATACTTCTAACCTACACCACACAGCATACACACTAAACATTGAGGAGGAGGCTATCTTCTCTCTACAATTCTCACCAACAGCTTTCTCACTACCCAGCTGACAGTTTTCAGTCGCCCCCCAGATAGAGGGAAACCTGGAGGGGTGTTCCCTGTCCTATCTTATCTTCCCAGAGGTTATGAGCCGGGTCGGTTCAACCATAGTTTAGATTGTTTCCTAGGTGTTGTTGTTATGCTGGTGAATGAGGACCCCAAAAAGCGAGCGTAATGTAAAGCAGAGTCTTTATTCCAGTAATTAAGACAAATAATGATTCCCTCCTGGATATTATCAATGGTAAAATCCAAAACAGGAAACTGAAATCGCTCTGCGTCAAATAGAGGAGGAACGACTGGAGAGGACGCACAGAGCTGGCAGGTCGCTTCAGGAACAGGCACAGGCCGGTAGCTGACATAGACACCTGTCACACGGCAGCAATCTGAAGAAAGGCAAAAAACGACAGGGCGGAAAAAGGACATCGGAACAGCAAACATCAAACAAGAAGTCCGACAAGGACAGAAGCGGAAAAACAGAGGGGAGAAATAGGGACTGCTAATCAAGAGGG
>NW_019944461.1:72570-88557 GCF_002910315.2 Salvelinus sp. IW2-2015 | reverse complement strand
ACGCTAGCTTGCTAGGCAGTATCAGACCAGCAGAGCTCTTCACTTCACGCTCCAGACCGGACACTGGGGCCTGTACCTAACTAGCTAGCTAGCTAATCGTGAATGCCAAAAGACGCAGCTAGCTAGACTCGGGAGCTCATGGGCACACAGGCTACAGTAGCCAACTGGTCAGACATGATTACACCATGGGCAACAGTGACTCACGACTTGTCACGGACTTGCAAAATAGGGGACAGGTGTGAAAGAGTAAATGAGGTCGTTAGGAGAATGAGAAACAGCTGGGAGCAGGAACGGAACGATAGAGAGAGAGAGCGGGAGAGGGAGAGAGGGAGGAGGAGAGAGAGAGAGAGAAAGAGGGAAAGAACCTAATAAGACCAGCAGAGGGAAGCACAGGGACAAGACATGATGATCAATGACAAAACATGACAGTTTTCTTAAGCATACACACATTCCTCTCTCTCCCAGTCTAACCTAGTTGGACTTATGTTTAATACTTTTAATTACTCCTTATCCATGCTACATAACCTCTAATCCCTAATGGTTAAGTTTACGGGTAGAATTATTTAATCATTTATATTTAAACCTTATAAACTCTTTTATCAGTAGTGGACTACCATAATGTATTTGGTGATTGTGAAGAGACCTTTGGTGGCATGTCTTGTGGGGTCTGTATGCGTGTCCGAGCTGTGTGTTAGTAGTTTATACAGACACCTCGGTCCATTCAACATGACAACACTTACAAAAACAAGCTGTGATGGAAGTCAATCTCTCCTCCACTTTGAGCCAGGAGATATTTACATGCATATTATTAATGCTAGCTCTCCGTGTATATTTAAGGGCCAGCCGTGACCACACGACTGAACAGTAGTCCAGGTGTGACAAAACTAGGGCCTGTAGGACCTGCCTTGTTGATAGTGTTGTTAAAAAGGCAGAGTAGAGCTTTATTATGGACAGACTTCTCCCCATCTTAGCTACTGTTGTATCAACATGTTTTGAACATGACAGTTTACAATCGAGGGTTAATCCAATTAGTTTAGTTACCTCAACTTGCTCAATTTCCACATTATTTATTGCAAGATTTAGTTGAGGTTTGAGGTTTGTTAAGTGAATGATTTGTCCCAAATACAATGCTTTTTTTTTTTTTTTTTAATGTAGGACTAATTTATTCCTTGCCACCCATTCTGAAATTAACTGCAGCTCTTCGTGAAGTGTTACAGTGATTTCACTCGCTGTAGTAGCTGACGTGTTTAGTGTTGAGTCATCCGCATACAGTCATGTTAAAGCCTTATTCTTTTTTTTATTTTTATCCCTCAATCTACAGTCGTGGCCAAAGGTTTTGAGAATGACACAAATATTAATTTTCACAAAGTCTGCTGCCTCAGTGCCTTGAGATATTTTTGTCAGATGTTACTATGGAATACTGAAGTATAATTACAAGCATTTCATAAGTGTCAAAGGCTTTTATTGACAATTACATGAAGTTGATGCAAAGAGTCAATATTTGCAGTGTTGACCCTTCTTTTTCAAGACCTCTGAAATCCGTCCTGGCATGCTGTCAATTAACTTCTGGGCCACATCCTGACTGATGGCTGCCCATTCTTGCATAATCAATGCTTGGAGTTTGTCAGAATTTGTGGGTTTTTGTTTGTCRACCCGCCTCTTGAGGATTGACCACAAGTTCTCAATGGGATTAAGGTCTGGGGAGTTTCCTGGCCATGGACCCAAAATATCAATGTTTTGTTCCCCGAGCCACTTAGTTATCACTTTTGCCTTATGGCAAGGTGCTCCACCATGCTGGAAAAGGCATTGTTCGTCACCAAACTGTTCCTGGATGGTTGGGAGAAGTTGCTCTCAGAGGATGTGTTGGTACCATTCTTTATTCATGGCTGTGTTCTTAGGCAAAATTGTGAGTAAGTCCACTCCCTTGGCTGAGAAGCAACCCCACACATGAATGGTCTCAGGATGCTTTACTGTTGGCATGACACAGGACTGATGCTAGCGCTCACCTTGTCTTCTCCGGACAAGCTTTTTTCCGGATGCTCCAAACAATTGGAAAGGGGATTCATCAGAGAAAATGACTTTACCCCAGTCCTCAGCAGTCCAATCCCTGTACCTTTTGCAGAATATCAGTCTGTCCCTGATGTTTTCCTGGAGAGAAGTGGCTTCTTTGCTGCCCTTCTTGACACCAGGCCATCCTCAAAAGTCTTCGCCCTCACTGTGCATGCAGATGCCACTCACACCTGCCCTGCTGCCATTCCTGAAACAAGCTCTGTACTGGTGGTGCCCCGATCCCGGCATCTGAATCAACTTTAGGAGACGGTCCTGGCGCTTGCTGGACTTTCTTGGGCCCCTGAAGCCTTTTCACAACAATTGAACTGCTCTCCTTGAAGTTCTTGATGATCTGATAAATGGTTGATTTAGGTGCAATCTTACTGGCAGCAATATCCTGCCTGTGAAGCCCTTTTTGCGCAAAGCAATGATGACGGCACGTGTTTCCTTGCAGGTAACCATGGTTGACAGAGGAAAGAACAATGATTCCAAGCACCACTCTCCTTTTGAAGCTTCCAGTCTGTTTATTCGAACTCAATCAGCATGAACAGAGTGATCTCCAGCCTTGTCCTTGTCAACACTCACACCTGTGTTAACGAGAAGAATCACTGCATGATGTCAGCTGGTCCTTTTGTGGCAGGGCTGAAATGCAGTGGAAATGTTTTTTGGGGGTTCAGTTCATTTGCATGGCAAAGAGGGACTTTGCAATTAATTGCAGTTCATCTGATCACTCTTCATAACATTCTGGAGTATATGCAAATTGCCATCATACAAACTGAGGCAGCAGACTTTGTAAAAATTTATATTTGTGTCATTCTCAAAACTTTTGGCCACGACTGTACATAGACTCAAAGCCAGTGGCATGTCATTAGTAAAGATTGAAAAAAGTAAGGGGCCTAGACAGCTGCCCTGGGGAATTCCTGATTCCACCTGGATTATGTTGGCGAGGCTTCCATTAAAGAACACCTTCTGTGTTGTGTTTGACAGGTAAGTCTTTATTCACAATATAGCAGGGTGTGGAAAGCCTTAACACATACACTACCGTTCAAAAGTTTGGGGTCACTAAGAAATGCCCTTGTTTTTGAAAGAAAAGCACATTTTTGTCCATTAAAATGACATCATATTGATCAGAAATACAGTTTAGACATTGTTAATGTTGGGGCGGCKGGTAGCCTAGTGGCTAGAGCGTTGGACTAGTAACCGGAAGGTTGCAAAATCGAATCCCCGAGCTGACAAGGTAAAAATCTGTTGTTCTGCCCCTGAACAAGGCAGTTAACCCACTGTTCCTAGGCCGTCATTGAAAATAAGAATTTGTTCTTAACTGACTTGCCTAGTTAAATAAAGGTAAAAATAAAATAAAAAATGTTGTGAATGACAATTGTAGCTGGAAACAGCTGATTTTTAATGGAATATTTACATAGGCGTACAGAGACCCATTATCAGCAACCATCACTCCTGTGTTCCAATGGCACGTTGTGTTAGATAATCCAAGTTTATCTAAAGATCATTAGAAAATCCTTTTGCAATTATGTTAACACAGCTGAAAACTGTTGTTCTGATTAAAGAAGCAATAAAACTGTCCCTTCACAGAACAGCGCAAACTGGCTGAATAGAAAGAGGAATGGGAGGCCCCGGTGCTCAACTGAGCAAGAGGACAAGTACATTAGAGTGTCTAGTTTGAGAAACAGAAGCCTCACAAGTCATCAACTGGCAACTTCGTTAATTAAATAGTACCCGCAAAAAAACAGTCTCAACGTCAACAGTGAAGAGGCGACTCTGGGATGCTGGCCTTCTAGGCAGAGTTGCAAAGAAAAAGCCATATCTCAGACTGGCCAATAAAAATAAAAGATTAAGATGGGCAAAAGAACACAGACACTGGACAGAGGAACTCTGCTTGGCTCCAAGTAGCTAGGGACTTTAATGCAGGGAAACTTAAATCCGTTTTACCAGATTTCTATCAGCATGTTAAATGTGCAACCAGAGGGAAGAAAACTCTGGACCACCTTTAGTCCACAGAGACACATTCAAAGCTCTCCCTCACCCTCCATTTGGCAAATCTGACCATAATTCTATCCTCCTGATTCCTGCTTACAAGCAAAAACTAAAGCAGGAAGCACCAGTGACTAGATCAATAAGAAAGTGGTCAGATGAAGCAGATGCTAAGCTACTAGACTGTTTTGCTACCACTGACTGGAATATGATCCGGGATTCCTCCGATGGCATTGAGGAGTACACCACATCAGTCATTGGCTTCATCAATAAGTACATTAATGACGTCTTTCCCACAGTGACTGTACGTACATACCCCAACCAGAAGCCTTAGATTACAGGCAATATCCGCAATAAGCTAAAGGCTAGAGCTGCCGCTTTCAAGGAGCGGGACTCTAATTTCTTATAAGAAATCCCGCTATGCCCTCCGACAAACCATCAAACAGGCAAAGCATCAATACAGGACTGAGATCGAATCGTGTTACACCAGCTCTGACGCTCGTCGGATGTGGCAGGGCTTGCAAACCATTACAGACTACAAAGGGAAGCACAGCCGAGAGAGCTGCCCAGTGACACGGGCCTACCAGACTACTTCTAAACTACTTCTAATGCTCGCTTCGAGGTAAATAACACTGAAACATGCATGAGAGCACCAGCTGTTCCGGAAGACTGTGTGATTCACGCTCTCCAAAGCCAATGTGAGATAAAGACATTTATACAGGTCAACAAGGCCACAGGGCAGATTACCAGGACGTGTACTGCGAGCATGCGCTGACCAACTGGCAAGTGTGTTCACCTGACATGTTCAACCTCTCCCTGTCCGAGTCTGCAACACCAACATGTTTCAAGCAGACCACCATAGTGCCTGTGCCCATGAAGGTAATGTTAATGTGGTAGTGCTAAGGTAATCCAGGGATACAGGTGTTTTCTCCATCTCCTTAGCTATTCATCCTCTAATTCCACTGATTTCAAAACTCGGTCCTCCAGAAAATGGAGAGCAACACCGATGCAGTTCTATTAAGCAATATTTTTTTAATAAGCTGCGTTAGACAGGATTACCTACACATCCTGGGCAGCTCAAATAGACAGAAGCGTGCTATATGGCAGACCAATCTGAACCAATCAAATTTTATTTGTCACATGCACCAAATACAACAGCATTTCACCTTACAGTGAAATGCTTACTTATAAGCCCTTAACCAACAGTGCAGTTTTAAGAAAAGACCTAAAAAAAAGTAAGAGATAAGAATTACAAATAATTAAAGAGCAGCAGTAAATAACAATAGCGGGGCTATATACAGGGGGTACCGGTACAGTGTCAATGTGCTGGGGCACCGGTGTCGAGGTAATTGAGGTAACATGTACATGTAGGTAGAGTTATTAAAGTGACTATGCATAGATACTAACYGAGYGTYGCYGSYGMGMAGYGGGGGGGGGGGGGGCAATGCAAATAGTCTGGGTAGCCATTTGAGTAGATGTTCAGGAGTCTTATGGCTTMGGGGTAGAAGCTGTTTAGAAGCCTCTTGGACATCGACTTGGCGCTCCGGTATTTTTAGGGCCTTCCTCTGACACCGCCTGGTATAGAGGTCCTGGATGGCAGGAGGCTTGGCCCCGGTGATGTACTGGGCCGTACGCACTACCTTCTTTGTGGTCTTGTGGTCGGAGGCTGAGCAGTTTCCATACCAGGCAGTGATGCAACCAGTCAGGATGCTCTCGATGGTGCAGCTGTAAAACCTTTTGAGGATCTGAGGACTGATGCCAAATATTTTCAGGCTGCTGAGGGGGAATTTGTTCTTAACTGACTTGGTTGAATAAAAAAAATACAGTGTATATACAGAAGTGTGTGGACACCCCTTCAAATTAGTGAATTCGGCTATTTCAGTCACACCCATTGCTGACAGGTGTATAGAATCGAGCACACAGCCATGGAATCTCCATAGACAAACATTGTCTAACTCTACAGATAGCACTACACCCGCAATAACAACTGCTAAAAAAAATTGTATGTGACCAATACAATCTGATTTGAAAAGTCATAGTCAATCGATCAATAATATAATAATATTTTTAGCAAACATTTTTATCATTAATTTTAAATCTGTAGAAACTATGAGAATAGAACGGTTCAGAACTTTTGTGAAAAATCACAGCACAGTTGAAAAATATGAGGCAAAAATAGATGGTGTTAAGAGATAGATGGGAGGGGTTGAGAGGAGCTGAAGGGAATAAAAACTACAAGATAACTAATGAGCTGCCTCTGTGAAGTGGAAACGTCTACTGTAGAAACAACAACGGCTCAGCCTCGAAGTGGTAGGCCACACAAGCTCACAGAACGAGACTGCCGAGTGCTGAAGCGTGAAGCAAATAAATATCGTCTGTCCTAGGTTGCAACACTCAGTTTTAAACTGCCTCTGGAAGCAACGTCACCACAAAAACTGTTCGTCAGGACCTTCATGAAATGGTTTTTCAAGGCCGAGCAGCCGCACACAAGCCTAAGATCACCATGCACAATCCCAAGCTCCGGCCGGAGTGTTGTGAAGCTCACCGCCATTGGACTTTGGAGCAGTGGAAACGCATTCTCTGGAGTGATGAATCACGCTTCACCATCTGGCAGTCCTACGGACTAATCTGGGTTTGGCGGATGCCAGACGAAAGCTGCCTGTTCGAATGCATAGTGCCAACTGTAAACTTTGGTGGAGCAGGAATAATGGTCTGGGAAAGTTTATGGTTCGGGCTAGGCCCCTTAGTTCCACTGAAGGGAAATCTTAATGCTACAGAATACAATTACATTCTAGACGATTCTGTGTTTCCAACTTTGTGACAACAGTCTTGGGAAGGCCCTGTCCTGTTTTAGCATGACAATGCCCCTGTGCACAAACAAAAGTATATACAGAAATGGTTTGTAGAAATCGATGTGGAAGAACTTGACTGGACTCCGCAGAGACCTGACCTCAACCAAAATAAAACACCTTTGGGATGAATTGGAAGACGATTTTTACATGCTTCAGAACTCGGCGGTCAAATTCTGTGAGCTTGCGTGATCTACCACTTCGCGGCTGAGCCGTTGTTGCTCCAAGACGGTTCCACTTCACAATAACAGCACTTACAGTTGACCGGGGCAGCTCTAGCAGGGCAGACATTTGACAAACTGACTTGTTGGAAAGGTGGCATGCTATCAAGATGCCACGTTTGACCTGGGTAGTTTGTGTGTATGCATTGATATGTAGGCTACGTGTGCCTTTTTAAAAATGTAGTTCTGTCCTTTAGCTGTTCTTGTCTATTGATGTTCTGTATTATGTCATTCTGTTTTATGTTTCATGTTTTGTGTGGAACCCCAGGAAGAGTAGCTGCTGCTTTTGCAACAGCTAATGGGGATCCTAATAAAATACCAAATACCAAAAGTCACTGAGCTCTTCAATACGGGCCATTCTAATGCCAATGTTTGTCTATAGAGATTGCATGGCTGTGTGCTCGATTTTATACACCTGTCAGCAACGGGTGTGGCTGAAATAGCCAAACCACTAATTTGAATGGGTGTCCACATACTTTTTGAATGGGTGTCCACATACTATTTTAGCTAATTTTGTATCATATTTTTATTCATTTAGCTTTTATTTTTTTGTACTATTTTATTCACTTAATTACTTTTCGATTGTTGTTCCATTGTCGAGGTGAACCTGCAAGTCAGAATTTCATGGCACTGTTCTCCACCTAAATCATGTGTATGTGATTTATAAACAGACTAGAACTTCAACTTCTGGGTCATTGTCTGCTCTCTTATGACCACACTGGGTCATGAGAAAGGTCAGGAGGGTATTGTTGGGAAAGGTCAGGAGGGTATTGTTGGGAGTCAAAATGAGGCCAACAGCGGTTTCGTTTACATTCAACACTCCATGAAACATCATATCGGCCCAAGGGAACCTAAAGAACATTGACAAAAGAAACAGGCCATTTTCTCTGCTTGACACCCTCATCACAATGTAATCGTTTGAATACGCCGAGCAACATTGACCTTGTTTCTGTCCTATCCCAAGAAGGAGCCCTGGCTATAAGAGCAACTGTAATGCAGCAGGACAGTCAAGATATGAACACAGCAAGGACTGCAAAAATGAAACTTCTCAGCTTTTTACTTTTTGCCGTGATGATCGCAAAGAATAGTCAACTACAATTAATTGACTGTGGAACAAACTTAAGACGGCCACAATACACTGACATCTCGGTAACTTGTGGAACCAAATCTATTGGTCTGGCTATCCTCATCTGCCCAGCCATATACACTGGCTACAACGAGTCCCTGCTCATCCTCAACCACGTCATGAATGACCCAGCCTGCAAGGGAACCTTAGATCAAAGTGTGATTCCACCTGTCGTGAGGTTTGAATTCCCCCTCAACACAACCAATTCCTGTGGCAGCCTCTTCGGGACAACCAGCGCTGCAGGCACAGGAATATTCTCTGACTTCTCCGACCTCCAGACAGTCAACATCAGCGGGTTGGTCCGATCATATGATCCCACCACAGGGCCAGTCACTTACAACACAGAGCTGAAGTATTATTACTCCTGCTCCTATCCTCTAGAGTACCTGATCAACAACACCCAGATCGATACGTCTGCATCTTCCATTGCAGTTAAGGACAACAATGGTACTTTCATCAGCACTTTGAGTCTTAATCTTTTCAGTGATGACGACTACATTTCGCCCTTAATCATTCCGAAACAGGGTCTTGAGCTGAGGACCGAAATCTACACTCGAGTCCAAGCCACCAACCTGACCTCTCATTACCATGTGTTCCTGGACCAATGCTACGCCTCTGTTTCTCCACAACCCGACAGTGACAACTCCACTATCTTCAACCTGTTTGTCCCTTGTAACGTTGACCCGATGACCGTCATCAAAGAGAACGGAGAGAGTCAACGTGCCTGTTTCTCCTTCCCGGCCTTCCGCTTCACGGAGCAACCYAATGWGATGATGTCRACCTACTTCCTCCACTGCATCACCCGTCTCTGTGAGGAGAGCACCTGCAGTACTCTGAAACAATGTAACAACCGGAGGAGAAGGAGTGCTGTTCCCGAAATTGTAGATGGAGTGACAGGGTACACAACCATTAGCTCCACTCCGATCACCATCAGAGCAGAAAGAGTCGTGGCAATAAAAGAACAGGAGACGGCCAGCGACAACTCAGACACTTCTACAGGACTTGGGGTGGCAGTGGGCTTTCTGGCATTCCTCTGCATCGTTGTCATTATAATGGCAGCAGTCTTCTACCGGACACTCAACCATTAAAGGGGTTGACTGCTCCACCCGAATGAGTTGAAATATGGGTCAGCAGTACAGACGGCATTGTCCCTTTTAAATACAGGTCAGGTTGGTGGCATTGACTTGAGTATAAATGGGGTCCTCAGCTCGAGATCGTGTGTGTCCACCTGCTGGTCTCACTACTCTGGAGGAGGACTGATCTCAACGTATCGTGCCTTTTTTACACATTTGTTTACATTTGGGAGATGTTGTTTTTCTAGTTATTTGTCAGCTATAGCTGATTAATGTTGTGTATACTAAAGAATTAGAACAATGCACCTTTTAGAGTGTTTATGTAAAGACACTATTACAGGCTTAGCTAGTGCTTTGTGCAGGTGCTCATTTAATGTCATGACTAATGTACGTATGTCGCGTTCACGTCCTGTCGGAGTGATCGGAGGGACGACTTTTCTACTTGGGAGGAACTACTTGGAGCGTTCACGTCCTGTCGGAGTGATCGGAGGGACAACTTTTCTACTTGGGAGGAACTACTTGGAGCGTTCACGTGCTCGGAGCTCAGAAGGAACGCAAGAACCGTTCTCCCCATTGACAGCCGAAATCACGGTCATGTTTGTGGTGCGTGAAGTCAGTGTTCAGCATGTGGGAAAGAGATCCCGGCCAAGTTTCCTAGTCGTAACGACAAGTTGGAGGGGTGTTCACGTGCATTTATCCCAGTAGGAAGGCCGTATTTACGATTAAATGTGTGAACGCGGGCATGAAGACAGCTCTGCCCCAAAGGAAGAATTAATGTGGTTGGTTGACTCAATTACGAAGGCGGGGCTTACATTATATTTCAAACCTGCTGCATGCTCTAAAAGGATCACTTGACCAATCTGCTGTTACGGTGAGTGAGCAATTTGTGGGTGATTAATTGTCTGATTCTGTTTTTGTAGATAACTAGCTATATTTATCACTGGAAAGTTGTTCTAATCTCACAAACATAGTGAACATATTCATWAAAAAAWATATATCTTCTTCATTAAACAACCTGCTAGAAAGCTAGCTGGTGCTGGTAAGATGGCTGGATAACTAATTGTAACGTGGCGAGAATTACTAGACTGCCTCCTACAAACGGGAAGGCACGTGCTTCGACTAACCTCAGCGCCCCTCACACATTGGGGCCATGTGTTCCGACTGCCTCACAGCCACCATCCCCACTTCTGACACCAATGTAGCGAACGGAGGGAGCTGGAAGCGAACCTGGGTCTCCAGAGTGAAAGGCAAACCACCTACGCATCCCGCCAATAGGGATAGCAAAGATTGCTACCGTCTGAAGTCAGTAACGTTGACAATGTCTCAACTTTTGTCTGTAGCATCTGGGCTACAAACTAATATGAACCCCCCCCCCCCCCCCCCCGAAGAAAGGGGAGACTCTCACAACATGATGGTGTCCCCGTTTTGCCCTATGACCCCACAAGTGTCTTGAGACTGGTCTAAAGGTAACGCATACAAATTAATGGAAGTATGGAGGTAGTTTTGTGTCCAAAAATTATAATAACACACAGATACATTACCAGTCAAAATATCATTACCAGTCAACAGATACATTACCAGTCAACAGATACATTACCAGTCAAAAGATACATTACCAGTCAAAAGATACAGTACCAGTCAAAATATTTACAGTCAAAGATACATTACCAGTCAAAAGATACATTACCAGTCAACAGATACATTACAGTCAACAGATACATTACCAGTCAACAAGATACAGTACCAGTCAACAGATACATTAGCCATCAAAATAATACATTACCAGTCAACAGATACATTACAGTCAAAAGATACAGTACCAGTCAACAGATACATTACCAGTCAAAATATACATTAGCGCAGTCACCAGATACAGTACCAGTCAAAAGTTTGGACACACCTACTCATTCAAGGGTTTTTCTTAATTTTTACTATTTTCTATTTTTGAATGGGTAGGTGTGCCCAAACTTTTGACTGGTACTSTGTAGATATATATATAGGCTATAGTAGTATATATATATATYTGTGGCTATAGTAGTATGGGCTATAGTAGTAAAGGCCAAATTAAATATTTTATCAAATCATTTATTTGTATTTTATTTTTGATACCTAAATGGGTGCTAAAATTCCAAATCAAATATCTAAATGATCCATGGTATGAACAATTCCATAAGTCAGCAGACTTCCTTGTTGGTTTTAAGTCGAATTCAGGCACAACAGCGACCTCTCACAGAAGTCCTCCACCTGTAAATCTGAGACCATGATTGTGCTTCCGTTGTGGGTGTGGTAGCAAAGCAGCCTTTATTTGCATGCAATTAACATATTAATATGCATAACCATTTCTCCTGACAGGGGAAGAACTGCTCTGGTACGCTGCATGTAACTAGTAACTAACGTCACTAGTTACCACAGCCACAATCATWAACCCCATCTATTTCTACAATTTCTCTTCTTAACCTAGAGTCGATGTCCACACCCCCCGCGTAAATCTAATTAGCATACATTTTGCATTGGCTGCGRCTCAATCCACCACATCCGCCAATGGRGGCCTTTCCGCATCTGCGGTGGAAGGTGGCCGAGCTACAGCGGTGTTTGTCAGACTAGGAGACTTCCTGAAAATCAGTAATCTCACGAAAACGTCTGTAGCTTTTGAACGGTTTGGGATGCGRCACGGGACACGTCGGAAGTCGATACCGCTGATCTGCCAACTTCTGTTTGTATTGTCCGAACAGTTTGTGCTACACATTAATATGATCTCTCTATGGAAAGGTGAAATATGGGTGAAAATGTTTCATCAAATATTTTTATTAAAATCAGAATTAGACCTAAAGGGGTCCTAAAATTCTAAATCAAATAACTAAATGATCCTTGGTGTGACCTTCTTAAAACATTTGCCATMTATGGAGATAMMGATTTGGACTTGTGGTTRTACTTAATTCTCCGTACTAGCCAATGATTAAAACGGCAWTTCTGATCCAACCATAAATTCATAAATTGTGAGGATGGAAGTTCAATATGTAGTTAGATGTAGTACGCTAATCTTTTAACTAGTTGGCTCATCGTTGCCCATGAAAGGAAGCTAGGCTAGCGAGCAAGCGTTTTAGCCAGGTAGCCAAGAACAACAAAACTAAAAGCGTGTACTGTATGACAGAGTCATAGACCGTTTCGTCAACATGAACGAGAGGATGACGACATTGGCGTTTCTCTACATGTAGGGTGAGTCATGTTTTTTCTACTTACACACACACACACACACACACACACACACACACACACACACAGAAATCAGAATCATGGACAGCCACATCATATCTAGCTTAAATTGATTGGACTAAATTGTTTTTGGTATCTTTTAGTTGTCACTGTACTGGACAAAGCAGAGGTGATTTGATGATGTTGAAATGTTTTAATTGAAATGGTGCTGGAATAGTGGAAGCGGCTCCTGTTTTCTTTGCCTCTTGCGGGTAACTCTGTGGTTCTAAATCAATAGTTGTTTTGTAGTCCGAAAATGTCGGAAAAATGAACTTGCCAGACAATGCTGTAGGTCATGTAAATCAAATCAAATCAAATTGTATTGGTCACATACACATCGTTAGCAGATTATATTGCGAGTGTAGCAAAATGCTTTTGCTTCTACTTCCGACAGTGCAGCAATATCTAACAAGTYTTATCTAACAATTCCACAACAGATACCTAATACACACAAATCTAAGTAAAAGAATGGAATTAAGAATATATAAATATATAGATGAGCAATGACAGAGCGGCATAGAATAAGATACAGTAGAATAGTATAGAATACAGTATATACATATGAGATGAGTAATGCATAGACTAAGATACAGTAGATAGTATAGAATACAGTATATACATATGAGATGAGTAATGCATAGACTAAGATACAGTAGATAGTATAGAATACAGTATATACATATGAGATGAGTAATGCATAGACTAAGATACAGTAGATAGTATAGAATACAGTGTATACATATGAGATGAGTAATGCAAGATATGTAAACATTCTTAAAGTGGCATTATTAAAGTGACTAGTGTTCCATTTATTAAAGTGGCCAATGATTTCAAGTCTATATGTAGGCCGGTAACATCATAAAATTGTTTGTTTCATGGAATATGCTTTGTGGACTTCACCAGACAGATGTTGCTCTCTGGTTTTGTGATGAAACAAAGGTGTGGTTGAATTTATTCTGCCACTGTGTCTATTAGGCCTATATATCACGTTGGCAAGGTATATGAACTAACAGGTTATAGAGCAAACAACGCAATTATCACAACACCTAGGTTGTACAGCTTATTTGTTTCTGCCTTGTCTTCCCCAATGATGTTACCTACGCACCGCTAATGTAGAAACGCATTGGGTTTATTTTGGACAGATTTTGGCGAGAGTGAAACCTCTCGCTTCGTCTCTTATTCTCTGACTGGGCCTCCTCCCCTCACCATATTTGGGAATGGAAATTCCAACCGGATGCTAAAGATTTATACATCCGGTGAAACATCTGTCTCTTTGTTCTATCATCTGTGGCACCATCAAATAGGCGGCGCCTACTTCCCAAATGGGCAGAGTCAAACGATCTACACTTGTCATTTGACAAACCTTGCATCTTGAGTTGGATTGACATATTGCTTAACCAACCGCCGTGGTGTTTACTGTGGTGGCCCTTCCCCCTCCTATGACGTGCTATTACTGTTATAATTTTTTTCGGGATAACAGGACGAAAGCTACTGTACTGAGGTGAACTGCTACAGTGTTGCACTATTGGGGTCAACTGAAGTGTTCGTTCAAACATATACAACAATTCCCTGCTGARTTACAAGGTAATAATATGAAAATCTGGGTTTGCCATTTAGTTCTGTAATTCAATGTTTTTTGTTTTTAGCTGTTAGCCATTTAGCTAACGTRGGCTAGTAGCTCAGCCCCTTTATTTTAATGGGAAAACTCGTAATGCTAGGCGTTGTTTTAGAATCAAGTGCCTACAGCATATCCTGGTAAAGATCCTGCAATACTAATAGTGTGTATTACTACCGCATAGACATATACTTTTGCATTATTGTTGATTCCTCCTATTAGGCTACTGGCTTTAATGAATACACTTTGACATTCCTACCCTATAGTTATGTACGAGTAGAAATGTAAGAGAGGCATTCTTATCTCTGTTTTGATAACACACACACACACACACACACACACACACACACACACACACACACACACACACACACACACTGTACCTCGGTAGCACACAACATGTAACGTTAGCTACTAACCCAATAATGCATTCCCTTAGTGTCCCTGTTCTACCACTCCTTGCCCCAGTACGGTAGTAGTATGTCTCGGGAACAGCTGGTGGTAGAGAGGGCGAGGAGGGCCTTCCAGACCGGTATGTCTAAACCCCTGAAGTTCAGAGTTCACCAGCTTAAGAACCTGCACCGTTTCATCACAGAGAGACGCAAGGACATTGCAGAAGCTGTCAAGAAGGACCTTAACAAGGTGAGTGTTGAATTTGCGTCCCAAATGACACCCTATTCCCTTTATAGTGCACTACWTTAGAGCCCTCGGCCCCGGTCAAAAGTAGCYCACTATAAAGGGAATAGGGTACCATTTGAGAGTTTAATTTTACAATTTACATAAAGGTATCCTTTAAGGGGGTTGTAAAGTTTTTATAAGTAGTTTTTAGAATTAGTTAATATGTAGTCTGGGCATCTAATTATAACCCACTTATAACTATGTGTTAACCTACTGTAGAGCACTCTGTGACGATGTTTTTATAAAAATGGCTATATAAATATGACTGWCTGACTGGTGTAATGGTGTGTCCTTAACCTGCTGCAGACTGAACACAGCACAGAGTTGTTTGAGACCCTGGGTCTGGAAGGGGAGATCGACGTGGCTGTGGAGAGGCTAGCAGAATGGGCTGCCCCTCGGCCTGTAGAGAAGAGCCTCCTCACCATCTTAGACGAGGTAAGACAAGATAAACATATTAGGGTCCCAAATGGCAGCCTATTCCCTTTGTAGTGCACTACTTGTGACCAGAGCCCTATTCCCTATATTGTGCACTACTTTAGACCAGAGCCCTATTCCCTATATAGTGCACTACTTTAGACCAGAGCCCTATTCCCTTTGTAGTACACTACTTTAGACCAGAGCCCTATTCCCTATATTGTGCACTACTTGTGACCAGGGCCCATCGGATCTTATTGTCTGTTTCCACCTAAATGTATTTTTATGTCCTGTAATCTCATTACAGGACATATAATACAACACAGAATGTAAAAAAAAAAAATGTATTTAACCTTTATTTGACTAGGCAAGTCAGTTAAGAACAAATTCTTATTTACAATGACGGTCTAGGAACAGTGGGTTCCTAGGCTTTCCTTGTTCAGGGGCAGGTCATGGATTCGATCCAGAAACCTTTCGGTTACTGGCCCAGCTGTCTAACCACTAGGCTACCTGCCACCCCTACAGAACATATGAAGGATGGGGGATCATAGATTAAAAACATAGTCTACGTCTTGTCACAGGTATACATCCAGCCAGAGCCTTTGGGAGTGGTCCTCATCATCGGGCCTGGAACTATCCCTGGGCAGTGACCCTCCAGCCCTTGGTCGCGGCTATTGCTGCAGGTACTGTAGTAGAAAACACAATGGAGGTGGTTTCCTGT
>NW_019944461.1:56321-71617 GCF_002910315.2 Salvelinus sp. IW2-2015 | reverse complement strand
GAAGACGAGTTCTTCGGACATTACACCTGCGACTACAACGGGGAAAAGACCTGTCTGGAGGGCTGGTCTGGACTAGAGTGTAACACACG
Source organism: Salvelinus sp. IW2-2015 (assembly GCF_002910315.2). Taxonomy (NCBI): domain Eukaryota; kingdom Metazoa; phylum Chordata; class Actinopteri; order Salmoniformes; family Salmonidae; genus Salvelinus; species Salvelinus sp. IW2-2015. The sequence continues at coordinate 71,528 of NW_019944461.1, read as the reverse complement.
TATGTAAACACGGACTACTTCCTGCTAACCTCTTGAGATCCCTTCAGGGGAGGTTTTAACCGAAAAAGTCTTCTTCTGGTTAAATGATAAAACACATGTAAGCTGGGAGAGAGACGGAGAGAGGAAGATGAACAGGACAGTTGGTCTGTGTGCCTGGAGGCTATAGAATGATGATGATGATGGTACGATTTTTTTCGGGTGTTGGAGAAAGGGAATACAAGGCTATGAAAACACTAGGATGGATGTTCAGGTTGCTGATTAACTTCCTATCTTTGTTTTCTTGCATGTATCAAATGTCAATAGACATTAGTGCCAAACAGCCAACAAACGTCACTTAATAACCAGGCATTTAGTGACGCTTGTACTAATTCGTGCTTTCTTCCTCTCCCTTACCCCCACGCTTCGCTCAACGTCCTCCACCCCTCAAACTCTCCCTCCTCCTCCTCCCTCTATCCCTCCACCCTTCCAACACCTCTCCCTCCTCCTCCTCCCTCTATCCCTCCCACCCCTCCAACACCTCTCCCTCCTCCTCCAACTCTCCCTCCTCCTCCTCCCTCTATCCCTCCACCCTCCAACACCTCTCCCTCCTCCTCCAACCTCTCCCTCCTCCTCCTCCAACTCTCCCTCCTCCTCCCCCCTCTATCCCTCCACCCCTCCAACACCTCTCCCTCCTCCTCCAACTCTCCCTCCTCCTCCCCCCTCTATCCCTCCACCCCTCCAACACCTCTCCCTCCTCCTCCAACTCTCCCTCCTCCTCCTCCCTCCTCCTCCTCCCTCTATCCCTCCACCCCTCCAACACCCCTCCCTCCCTCCCTCCCTCCCTCCCCTCCAGCTATCTGCCGCGCAGGGGCTGCAGTACCAAACATGACACTGCAAGAGCCAGATGACTGCAAGTAAGTGGCTCTTTCCTCCCCTCTATCCCTCCACCCCTCCAACACCTCTCCCTCTCCCTCCCTCCCTCTTTCCTCCCCTCCTTTATCTCCACGACTACCTGGAATCTGCTTTTCCTTTTTCAATGTCTGCCATGATATTTATTGCGATCATGATTATTACTTGACAAACAGCATTTTATCATGTGCTATGCAGCTTAAGCCCCAGTCCCTGTATTGGAGTGGAGCTGTGTTGTAGCTGGCTACAGGGTCTGAGGGAGTGGAGCTGGTTCTAGCTGGCTATAGCTGAGGAGTGGAGCTGTGTTCTAGCTGGCTATAAGGTCTGAGGGAGTGGAGCTGTGTTCTAGCTGCTATAGGGTCTGAGGGAGTGGAGCTGTGTTCTAGCTGGCTATAGGGTCTGAGGGAGTGGAGCTGTGTTGTAGCTGGCTATAGGGTCTGAGGGAGTGGAGCTGTGTTCTATCTGGCTATAGGGTCTGAGGAGTGAGCGTGTTCTAGCTGGCTATAAGTCTGAGGGAGTGGAGCTGTGTTCTAGCTGGCTATAGGTCTGAGGGAGTGGAGCTGTGTTCCAGCTGGCTATAGGGTGAGCGAGGGTGGACTGTGTTCTAGCTGGGCTATAAGGTCTGAGGAGTGGAGCTGTGTTCTAGCTGGCTATAGGGTCTGAGGGAGTGGAGCTGTGTTCTAGCTGCTATAGTTCTGAGGGAGTGGAGCTGTGTTCTAGCTGGCTATAGGGTCTGAGCGAGTGGAGCTGTGTTCTAGCTGGCTATAGGGTCTGAGGAGTGGAGCTGTTGTTCTAGCTGGCTATAGGGTCTGAGGGAGTGGAGCTGTGTTCTAGCTGGCTACAGGTCTGAGGGAGTGGAGCTGTGTTCTAGCTGGCTATAGGGTCTGAGGGAGTGGAGCTGTGTTCTAGCTGGCTATAGGCTCTGAGGGAGTGGAGCTGTGTTCTAGCTGGCTACAGGTCTGAGGGAGTAGAGCTGTGTCTAGCTGGCTTATAGGGTCTGGAGGCGAGTGGAGCTGTGTTGTAGCTGGCTATAGGGTCTGAGGGAGTGGAGCTGTGTTCTAGCTGGTTATAGGTCTGAGGGAGTGGAGCTGTGTTCTAGCTATAAGGTCTGAGGAGTGGAGCTGTGTTCTTAGCTGGCTATAGGCTCTGAGGAGTGGAGCTGTGTTCTAGCTGGCTTAGGTCTGAGGGATGGAGCTGTGTTCTAGCTGGCTATAAGGTCTGAGGGAGTGGAGCTGTTTTCTAGCTGGCTATAGGGTCTGAGGGAGTGGAGCTGTGTTCTAACTGGCTATAGGGTCTTGAGTGGGAGCTTGTTGTAGCTGGCTATAGGCGTCTGAGGGGAGTGGAGCTGGTGTCTAGCTGGTTATAGGGTCTGAGGGAGTGGAGCTGTGTTCTAGCTATAAGGTCTGAGGAGTGGAGCTGTGTTCTAGCTGGCTATAGGCTCTGAGGAGGTGGAGCTGTGTTCTAGCTGGCTATAGGGTCTGAGGGAGTGGAGCTGTGTTCTAGCTGGCTATAAGGTCTGAGGGAGTGGAGCTGTGTTCTAGCTGGCTATAGGGTCTGAGGGAGTGGAGCTGTGTTCTAGCTGGCTATAGGGTCTGAGGGTGGAGCTGTGTTGTAGCTGGGCTATAGGGTCTGAGGAGTGGAGCTGTGTTCTAGCTTGCTATAGGTCTGAGGGAGTGGAGCTGTGTTGTAGCTGGCTATAGGGTCTAGGAGTGGAGCTGTGTTTTCTAGCTGTTATAGGGTCTGAGGGAGTGGAGCTGTGTTCTAGCTATAAGTCTGAGGATGGAGCTGTGTTCTAGCTGGCTATAGGCTCTGAGGGAGTGGAGCTGTGTTCTAGCTGGCTATAGGGTCTGAGGGAGTGGAGCTGTGTTCTAGCTGGCATAGGTCTGAGGAGTGGAGCTGTGTTCTAGCTGGCTATAGGTCGTCTGAGGGAGTGGAGCTGTGTTTCTAGCTGGCTATAGGCGTCTGAGGGTGGAGGCTGTGTTGTAGCTGGCTATAGGGTCTGAGGGAGTGGAGCTGTGTTGTAGCTGGCTATTAGGCGTCTGAGGAGTGGGAGCTGTGTTGTAGCTGGCTATAGGGTCTGAGGAGTGGAGCGTGTTGTAGCTGGTATAGGGTCTGAGGAGTGGAGCTGTGTTCTAGCTGGCTATAGGGTCTGAGGGAGTGGAGCTGTGTTGTAGCTGGCTATAGGGTCTGAGGGAGTGGAGCTGTGTTCTAGCTGGTTATAGGGTCTGAGGAGTGGAGCTGTGTTCTAGCTATAAAGGTCTGAGGGAGTGGAGCTGTGTTCTAGCTGGCTATAGCTCTGAGGGAGTGGAGCTGTGTTCTAGCTGGCTATAGGGTCTGAGGGAGTGGAGCTGTGTTCTAGCTGGCTATAAGGTCTGAGGGAGTGGAGCTGTGTTCTAGCTGGCTATAGGGTCTGAGGGAGTGGAGCTGTGTTCTTAGCTGGCTATAAAATGTAATAGGGGTACTTGGAGGAAATGGGGAGAGGGAGGATGGATGATTGGGCGGATGGGGTAGAGGAAAGAGGACGGGTGGGGGCAGGGAGGATTGAGGGATGAGGGAGAGGGAGGGAGGGATGGAGGGATGAGGGGAGAGGGAGGGACATATGATTGGGATGGAGGGATGGGAGGAGAGGGAAAGAGGGACGCGATGGGGGAGGGAGGGAGGGATGAGGGAGAGGGGAGACATATGATTGGGATGGAGGGATGGGAGGAGAGGGAGAGGGACGGATGGGGGGGAGGGAGGAGGATGGAGGATGAGGGGAGAGGGAGGACATATGATTCGGATGGAGGGATGGGGAGAGGGAAAGAGGGACGGATGGGGGGGGGGGTCTGAACTTAACCCAACCCTAGTCCCTCTTGTATGTTCATGGTTCTGTCCTGCGTGCCGGCCAAGGATTGGGCGTGTGTGCTCGGCAGTTCCACGTTTTGCCTAATAGACCATTACATTACGGAATGTAACAGAGAATCGCTATGGAATTCTGAGCAATTCCAAAATGAGTCTGATGAGCCTTGGCTTGGAGCTTGTCTGCTATGAGGTTGTCTATCGGGATAAAGGCCACCAACCAGCAAGCTGTGTGGAATATGGTTGTCTATCGGGATAAAGGCCAGCCAACCAGCAAGCTGTGTTGAATAGGTTGCATGTTCTGTAATAGAATGTCCTTATTAGTCAGATGGATCATGTATGTTATTTAGTCTTGGATACGTGTTAAAAGTGCTGTTGTTTGTTTAGCTACTGGTTAGTGGTTTTCATGTTGTTGTTTATGATACAGTCTGAGGGAGAGGGTTAGTGGTTTCATGTTGTTTATGATACAGTCTGAGGGAGAGGGTTAGTGGTTTCATGTTGTTGTTTATGATAGCATAGGGAGGTTGGTTCTGTGTGTTAGGTGAGTCAGAGGGAGCTGGGTTCATGCTGTGTTGTTTATACGTCTGGAATTAGTTTCATGTTGTTTATGATAAGTCTGAGGGAGGGTTAGTGGTTTTTCATGTTGTTTATGATACGTCTAAGGGCGAGGGTTGGGTGGTTTCATGTTGTTGTTTATGATACAGTCTCTGAGGGAGAGGGTTAGTGGTCTTTCTGTGTACTGTACCTCTAATGATAAGTCTGAGGAGAGAGGTTAGTGGTTTCATTTGTTTATGATACAGTCTGAGGCGAGAGGGCTTAGTGGTTTCATGTTGTTGTTTATGATACGTCTGGAGGGAGAGGGTTAGTTGGTTTCATGGTTGTTTATGATACAGGTCTGAGCGGAGAGGAGTTAGTGGTTTATTGTTGTTGTTTATTGATACAAGTCTGAGGGAGAGGTGTTAGTGGTTTCTGTTGTTTATGATACAGTCTGAGGGAGAGGGTTGTGCGGTTTCATGTTGTTTGTTTATATACATCTGAGGACGTAGGGTTAGTGGTTTCATGTTTTTGTTTATTTGATTACGTCTGAGGGAGAGGGTTTAGTGCGTTTCATGTGTTGTTGTTTATGATACAGTCTGAGGAGAGGCCGTTAGTGCGTTTCATGTTGTTTTACTTGATACAGTCTGAGGGAGAGCGACGTTAGTGGTTTGCATCGTTGTTGTTTATGCATACAGTCTGAGGGAGAGCGTTAGTGGTTTCATGTTGTTGTTGTATGATACAGTCGAGGGAAGAGGGTTTAGGTTGGGTTTTTCCATGTTGGTTTTAATTTGGGGAATTTTTACCCCAAGGGTTCTGAAGAGGCGTGGGAAGAAGGTAGTGTTTCATGCTTGTTTATGATACAGTCTGAGCGGAGAGTGTTAGGTGCGTTTCATGACTTGGTTTATGATTTACAGTCTGAGGGAGAGGGTAGTGGTTTTTCATGTTGTGTTATGATACCAGTTCTGAGCGATCTTCTCTCGGGGTCGGCAGAACTTGTTGCATCCGAAGCCATAGTAGTGCTCGTCACAGCTGACCCGGATCCGATAGTCAAACTGACCAATAGGACCGTTGTGGCTGAGCTTCTGCCACTGATGACTGGGGTTGATCATCCCACTGTGGGACGCCTTCTCAATCACCTGACCATCACCACCTAATGGGTCATAGATATACAACCAGTTAGAATATATTAGATATAGATATACAACATGTTAGAATGTATTGCCTTCTCAATCACCTGACCATCAACACCTAATAGGTCATAGATATACAACCAGTTAGAATATATAGTTTAACAGGTTACTTTCCTTACGAGAAAGACAGAATCACTGTTATAAAGACTGTTGAATGCATGTCTGAGCGTACCCCAGTATGAGTCATAATACCCATAATACCCAATGGGCCTAAGGATCTCTTCACGGTATTTCTGTCCAATTGCCATCGATAAAATGCATTTGTGTTTGTTGTCCGTAGCTTAAGCCTGCCCATACTATACATTTTGGGGGGAACTTTTATAAACACATTTCATGCAAGTCTACTACACTTTATATGACTGGAGACATTAACAGAATCTTTTTTTTGATACAACAAATGACAGGGTGGCCTACTCTGCTGACACTGAAAAACAGACCAATAAAAACTACGTTGTCCATATAATAGACCAATGAGAAGGGGAGACACTATGATGTTGTCAATATAATAGACCAATGAGGAGACACTATGATGTTGTCAATATAATAGACCAATGAGGAGAAACACTAATATGAAAAACTTAGCAAAAAATGAAACGTCCTCTCACTGTCAACTGTGTTTATTTTCAGCAAACTGAACATGTGTAAATATTTGTATGAACATAACAAGATTCAAACAACTGAGACATAAACTGAACAAGTTCCACAGACATGTGACTAACAGAAATGGAATAATGTGTCCCTGAACAAAGGAGGGGTCCTGTCTGGTCCAGCGACGGTGGGTTTATGCCCCTAGGCGACGTTGTTGCCGGTGATGTCTGGTGAGGACCTGCCTTACAACAGGCCTACAAGCCCTCAGTCCAGCCTCTCTCAATCTATTGCGGACAGTCTGAGCACTGATGGAGGGATTGTGTGTTCCTGGTGTAACTCGGGCAGTTGTTGTTGCCATCCTGTACCTGCCCAGCAGGTGTGATGTTCAGATGTCCCGATCCTGTGCAGGTGTTGTTACACGTGGTCTGCCACTGCGAGGATGATCAGCTGTCCATCCTGTCTCCCTGTAGCGCTGTCTTAGGCATCTCACAGTACGGACATTGCAATGTATTGCCCTGGCCACATCTGCAGTCCTCATGCCTCCTTGCAGCATGCCTAAGGCATGTTCATGCAGATGAGCAGGGACCCTGGGCATCTTTCTTTTGGTGTTTTTCAGAGTCAGTAGAAATAACGCTTTAGTGTCCTAAGTTTTCATAACTGTGACCTTAATTGCCTACCGTCCGTAAGCTGTTAGTGTCTTAATGACCGTTCCACAGGTGCATGTTCATTAATTGTTTATGGTTCATTGAACAAGCATGGGAAACCGTGTTTAAACCCTTTACAATGAAGATCTGTGAAGTTATTTGGATTTTTACGAATTATCTTTGAAAGACAGGGTCCTGAAAAAGGGACGTTTCTTTATTTGCTGAGTTTATGTTTTCAATATAATAGACCAATGAGAAGGAGAGACACTAAAATAATATGTTGTCCATATAATAGACCAATGTCCATCTAAACTGGAGGAGGAAACTAGTAGCACTGACCCCACAATGACAAATAGTGAATATGTGCAGGACCACTCAGCAGGTATATGGCTGATGCTCTCTGCTGGTGCCAATAAGAAAGGCTATAGACCTACGGTTGTATATGTTAAAATCAGATTAAATTAAGAATAGTCCGATGGGTGAGAATATTATCAAGTGCTTGTCAAATAGTGAATGAGAGACTGATGAAGTGTGTGCAGCAAGAAACAGCTCATGGCTTTCTTCTAAATCATTATTAGAGTGGCATTATGCAGCCTTAGAATGTATAAAATAAAGTGTATAAATGTATTTATTGTGAAGGTGTAGGCTATACTACATGTATTTATTGTGAAGGTGTAGGCTATACTACATGTATTTATTGTGAAGGTGTAGGCTATACTACATGTATTTATTGTGAAGGTGTAGGCTATACTACATGTATTTATTGTGAAGGTGAGGCTATACTACATGTATTTATTGTGAAGGTGTAGGCTATACTACATGTATTTATTGTGAAGGTGTAGGCTATACTACATGTATTTATTAACACTTTGTTAACATGGAGATGTTACAAAAGGTCCGTATCAGTGGCTATGCGTGAAAGCCAGGAGATTCTAAACGTGCATATGTTAATTATTATGTATTATTCTAAATGGTAATTATTGGTAAATTAGCGTGAGACCGGCAGTTATTTGCATGGCTGACTAAATGTCATGACCGCCCTATCTGCAAATATCTTTATTTTGACTCAGTTAATGTTGTGTGAAAGATCCTCTCCAACCTCACATTTCTTCATTTGTTGATTAATATTTATAAAATAGGATTTTATTAAGAAGCATATCCATGTAAACAAGTGTACAAACAGAATTGTTACCTCCCTGATATGTCAGACAATTCCTGACTTCATTTCAGCTTCTAGTGGAACAGAATAAGCCCTCTCGCAATTATTTGATTTGTATTTTAAACAAACAATCTGGTCTATGTAGACGTAGCACGTCTTATGAGAAGCTAAATGCACTGGTGAATGCCTGTTCTATAATTGGTAGTATAATAATGTGTTTGGAGGATTCAGAGCTCAACAAGTTTCTGACTGTCCCAAACAGAATAACACAAACAGTCCCAAGCAGAGTGAGTTTGTAGTTAATCACATTTCTGTGTAATTTAAAGGTCCAATAGAGCAGTTTTTATGTCAATATAATTTCTGGGTAACAATTAAGCACCTTAACTGTGATTGTTTTCAATTTTAAAAAGTTGACAATGAAAAAAAAAAATAGGTTATTCGCAACAAAGCAATTTCTCAAGCAATAATTTATCTAGGACTGTCTGTGAGTGGTCTGAGTGGGGAGGGGGAAACTGACTGTTATTGGACTGTCTGTGAGTGGTCTGAGTGGGGAGGGGGAAACTGACTGTTATTACGTCTGTGAGTGGTCCCTGAGTGGGGAGGGGGAAACTGACTGTTATTGGACTGTCTGTGAGTGGTCTGAGTGGGGAGGGGGAAACTGACTGTTATTGGACTGCCTGTGAGTGGTCTGAGTGGGGAGGGGGAAACTGAAAACGAACTGTTGTTGGCAGAGAGGTTTGTGTTTCCTATTGGTCTATTAACTAATTTACCGCCTGGTGACGTCACCAGGCAGGCCAAAACTCCATCCCACCAAAACGGGCTGTAATGGCTTTTCTTTTCAAACTGCTCTTACAATATACAGTACATTCAGAAAGTATTCATACCCCTTGATTTGTTCCACATTGTGTCAGGTTACAGCTTGAATTCAAAAGGGATTTTTTTTTAAACATAATTTTGCCCATCAACAAACAGTAGCCCATAATACCAAGTGAAAACATGTTATAAGAAGTTTTTGGCAAATTTATTGAAAGTGAAATACAGAAATGTCTCATTTACATAAGTATTCACACCCTTGAGTCAATACATGTTAGAATCACCTTTGAAAGCGATTCCAGCTGTGAGTCTTTCTGGAGAAGTCTAAGAGCTTTGCACACCTGGATTGTCCAATATTTGGGATTTATTTTAATTTTTTATTCTTCAAGCTCTGTCAAGTTGGTTGTATATTATTGCTAGGACAGCCATTTTCCAAAAATATTGCCACAGATTTTCTTGCCGATGACAAGCATACCCATAACATGATGCAGCCACCATGCTTGAACATATGAAGAGTGTTAGTCAGTAATGTGTTGGATTTCCATGAAGTTTATTTCTTTGCAGTTATATTTTAGTGCCTCATTGCAAATAGGATTCATGTTTTGGAGTATTTTGATTCTGTACAGGCTTCCATCTTTTCACTCTGTCATTTAGGTTAGTATTGTGGAGTAACTACAATGTTGTCGATCCATCCTCAGTTTTCTCCTGTCACAGCCATTAAACTCTGTAACTGTTTTGTAAAGTCACCATTGGCCTCATGGTGAAATCCCTGAGCGGTTTCCTTCCTCTCTGGCAACTGAGTTAGGAAGGACGCCTGTATCTTTGTAGTGACTGGGTGTATTAATACACCATCCAAAGTGTAATGAATAACTTCACCATGATCAAAGGGATATTCAATGTCTGCTTTTTATTGTTATTTTGACCCATCTACCAATAGGTGCCCTTTAGGAGGCATTGGAAAACCTCTCTGGTCTTTGTGTCTGAAATGCTCTACTTGACTGAGGGACCTTATAATTGTATGTGTGGGGTACAGATATGAGGTAGTCATTCAAAAATCATGTTAAACACTATTATTGCACACAGAGTGAGTCCATGCAACTTAGGTGACTTGTTAAGCAAATGTTTACTGCTGAACTTATTTAGGCATCGCCATTACAAAGGGGTTGAATACTTATTGACTAAAGACGTTTCAGCTTTTCATTCTTTTTATTAACTGGAGAAACAAATTAAAAACATAATTCTAATTTCACATTAGTATTGTTTGTAGACCATTAACATAAAATCTCCATTGAATCTGAATCATTGTAAAATTCAGGCTGTAACATAACATTAACATGGTATTTTCCTGAATGTTAACAACATTTAAAAAGGTCCAGAGGTTCCTTTCTGAACCACACAGGAAAATCACATGTTGGGGTTTTTAAAACAGACAGACAGGAAAAATCTAGGAGAAAACAGATCTGGGATTCAGCCAATCACCCTCCTCCTTCGCCCTTCCATTTGCACTAGTGTCCCAAAACTGAAAATGGCCGAGTGTAAGAGCTAATTACATCCTCCGATAGCCACTTCGACCAAGACTGCAAGACTGCAGGCTCCAGAGCTAAATGGTCTCCCAAAACGCACCAAGATGGGTTTTTTTTGCGCAATTTTGTACAAAATAACGGAAGCCTGATAATTTATCATTATATTGTTTGTTTTTAGCCGATATCAAAGCTTGACACGTAACACTTCAGAAATTAAAGGTTTAGGCTTATCAGACAAGAGGGAATGCTGAACTGTCACAGAGGTTTAGGCCTATCAGACAAGAGGGAATGCTGAACTGTCACAGAGGTTTAGGCCTATCAGATAGGCCTATCAGACAAGAGGGAATGCTGAACTGGCACAGAGGTTTAGGCCTATCAGACAAGAGGGAATGCTGAACTGTCACAGAGGTTTAGGCCTATCAGACAAGAGGGAATGCTGAACTGTCACAGAGGTTTAGGCCTATCAGACAAGAGGGAATGCTGAACTGTCACAGAGGTTTAGCCTATCAGACAAGAGGGAATGCTGAACTGTCACAGAGGTTTAGGCCTATCAGACAAGAGGGAATGCTGAACTGTCACAGAGGTTTAGGCCTATCAGACAAGAGGGAATGCTGAACTGTCACAGAGGTTTAGGCCTATCAGACAAGAGGGAATGCTGAACTGTCAAAGAGGTTTAGGCCTATCAGACAAGAGGAATGCTGAACTGTCACAGAGGTTTAGGCCTATCAGACAAGAGGGAATGCTGAACTGTCACAGAGGTTAGGCCTATCAGACAAGAGGAATGCTGAACTGTCAAAGAGGTTAGGCCTATCAGACAAGAGGGAATGCTGAACTGTCACAGAGGTTTAGGCCTATCAGACAAGAGGGAATGCTGAACTGTCACAGAGGTTTAGGCCTATCAGACAAGAGGGAATGCTGAACTGTCACAGAGGTTTAGGCCTATCAGACAAGAGCGAATGCTGCCCTGTCACAGAGGTTTAGGCCTATCAGACAAGAGGGAATGCTGAACTGTCACAGAGGTTTAGGCCTATCAGACAAGAGGGAATGCTGCCCTGTCACAGAGGTTTAGGCCTATCAAAAAAGAGGAATGTTGAACTGTCACAGAGGTTCAGGCCCATCTCCTTTCTCGTGCTCTTCCTTCCTTCTCCCTCAACACATAGCAAAAGCATGGGAGAACAAGTATTTGATACACTGCCGATTTTGCAGGTTTTCCTACTTACAAAGCATGTAGAGGTCTGTAATCATAGGTACACTTCAACTGTGAGAGACGGAATCTAAAACAAAAATGCAGAAAATCACATTGTATGATTTTTAAGTAATTCATTTGCATTTTATTGCATGACATAATGATTTGATACATCAGAAAAGCAGAACTTAATATTTGGTACAGAAACCTTTGTTTGCAATTACAGAGATCATACGTTTCCTGTAGTTCTTGACCAGGTTTGCACACACTGCAGCAGAGATTTTGGCCCATCCCTCCATACAGACCTTCTCCAGATCCTTCAGGTTTCGGTGCTGTCGCTGGGCAATACGGACTTTCAGCTCCCTCCAAAGATTTTCTATTGGTTCAGGTCTGGAGACTGGCTAGGCCACTCCAGGACCTTGAGATGCTTCTTACGGAGCCACTCCTTAGTTGCCCTGGCTGTGTGTTTCGGGTCGTTGTCATGCTGGAAGACCCAGCCACGACCCATCCTTCAATGCTCTTACTGAGGGAAGGAGGTGTTGGCCAAGATCTCGCGATACATGGCCCCATCCACCCTCCCTCAATACGGTGCAGTCATCCTGTCCCCTTTGCAGAAAAGCATCCCCAAAAAATTATGTCTCCACCTCCATGCTTCACGGTTGGGATGGTGTTCTTGTGGTTGTACTCATCCTTGTTCTTCCTCCAAACACAGCAAGTGGAGTTTAGACCAAAAAGCTCTATTTTTGTCTCATCAGACCACATGACCTTCTCCCATTCCTCCTCCGGATCATCCAGATGGTCATTGGCAAACTTCAGATGGGCCTGGACATGCGCTGGCTTGAGCAGGGGGACCTTGCGTGCGATGCAGAATTTTAATCCGTGACGGCGTAGTGTGTTACTAATGGTTTTCTTTGAGACTGTGGTCCCAGCTCTCTTCAGGTCATTGACCAGGTCCTGCCGTGTAGTTCTGGGTTGATCCCTCACCTTCCTCATGATCATTGATGCCCCACGAGGTGAGATCTTGCATGGAGCCCCAGACCGAGGGTGATGACTGTCATCTGAACTTCTTCCATTTTCTAATAATTGCGCCAACAGTTGTTGCCTTCTCACCAAGCTGCTTGCCTATTGTCCTGTAGCCCATCCCAGCCTTGTGCAGGTCTACAATTTTATCCCTGATGTCCTTACACAGCTCTCTGGTCTTAGCCATTGTGGAGAGGTTGGAGTCTGTTTGATTGAGTGTGTGGACAGGTGTCTTTTATACAGGTAACGCATTCAAACAGGTACAGTTAATACAGGTAATGAGTGGGGAACAGGAGGGCTTCTTAAAGAAAAAACTACAGGTCTGTGAGAGCCGGAATTCTTACTGGTTGGTAGGTGATCAAATACTTATGTCATGCAATAAAATGCAAATTAATTACTTAAAAATCATACAATATGATTTTCTGGATTTTTGTTTTACATTCCGTCTCTCACAGTTGAAGTGTACCTATGATAAAAATTACAGACCTCTACATGCTTTGTAAGTAGAAAACCTGCAAAATCGGCAGTGTATCAAATACTTGTTCCCCCACTGTATATATATAAATAAACAACCATATATATAATGGTTATTATTTATTTATATATATTATATTTGTTTATTTATATATATATATATAAATAAATAAACAACCATATATATATAAAAAAAGGAGGACCAAGGCACTCTTCATATAATTAATTAAAAGTCCTTTATTAGTATGGCATGTTCAATAGAAACGACGTTTTTTAAAAACTGACGCGTTTCGGCTGCATGGCCTTAATCAGGGAGGACTATATATATATACATATATACACATTAACACAGAGTATATTTCTTTCTCTCAGGTTTATAATATATTACTGGCATCAAACATCTCTCTCTGCCACATCCTGGTTGCTCTCATACACTGTCCTCCCACTGCCCCCCCCCCCCCCGACTGGGACAAAGCCACACTCGCCACAGCCACCAGTAATTACAGAGTGAGACTGACACCAGAAACCACAGTCACATCCAGCCAGGACTCCTGCCAACCAACACTCAGCACTTTCTCCTACTTCACACACTGTAGTCTGTCCTTCTCCCACACAGACTCACTGTGCTCTGTCCTTCTCACACACAGACCACTCTCCCACACAGACACACTGTACTCTGTCCTTCTCACACACAGACCACTCTCCCCACACAGATACACTGTACTCTGTCCTTCTCACACACAGACCACTCTCCCACACAGAACACACTGTACTCTGTCCTTCTCACACACAGACCACTCTCCCACACAGATTGTCCTTCTCACACACAGACCACTCTCCCACACAGACACACTGTACTCTGTCCTTCTCACACACAGACACACTTGTTTGTACACACAGGCTACAAACAAGACAAGTCAAGAGTTAAGTCACACACACACACAGACACACAGAAAGAAAAACCTGCCAAAAGTCAAGCTTTTACACAAGTATTTTCTGGGCAAATACTTGGTAACGGAATTACACCGAGACTCAGATTTTTCACTTTAAAATGTATACACAGACTGACCCAGAGAGAGACAGACATACACACACAAACACTAGCACACTACACACACTCTCTACACACACACACACACATATATTATAATATTGTTGTATGGTGGTATTATACATGTTGTATTGTAGATATGTAGTGGTGTAATGATGTTGTATTTGCTAAAAATGTTGCTAAGAAACTAATGTAAACTATATGTATTGAATACAAAGAGTTATGTTTGGGGCAAATCCAAAACAACAAGTACCACTCTTCAAGCTTGGTGGCTGAATCATGTTTTGGGTATGCTTGTCATTGGCAAGGACTAGGGAGTTTTTTAGGAGAAAAAAAACTAAAATCGACAACAGCTAAGCACAGACAAAACCCTAGAGGAAAATCTGTTTCAGTCTGCCATACACCAGAGACAGAGATTAATCCACCTTTCAGCAGGACAGCAACCTAAAACACAAGGCCAAATATACACTGGAGTTGGTTAAAATTCCAGAGTGACCTAGTTACAGTTCTGACTTAAAATGTAAAGACATGAACCTCTGACATCAATCAACAACCACCTTGACAGGACTCGAAGAATTTAAAAAATAATACATGTGAAAATATTATACAATCCAGGTGTGCAAAGCTCTTAGAGAGACTTACCAAGATTGTATTAACTCAGGGACACTAACCCAGCATGCAGTGCGTATTAGAGGTCGACCGATTTATCGGAATTTATCTTTCAAGTTTTCATAACAATCGTAAATCGGTAATTTTGGACGCCGATTAAGCCCAAAAATATATATATATTTTGATTTTATTTACACCTTTATTTAATCTTTATTTAACTAGGCAAGTCAGTTAAGAACAAATTCTTATTTTCAATGACGGCCTACCGAGGAACAGTGGGTTAACTGCCTTGTTCAGGGGCAGAACAACAGATTTTTACCTTGTCAGCTCAAGGATTCAATCTTGCAACCTTACGGTTAACTAGTCCAACGCTCTTACATGGCACATATTGCACTTTTACTTTCTTCTCCAACACTTTGTTTTTGCATTATTTAAACCAAATTGAACATGTTTCATTATTTATTTCAGGCTAAATTGACTTTATTGATGTATTATATTAAGTTAAAATAAGTGTTCATTCAGTATTGTTGTAATTGTCATTATTACAAATAAATAAATAACAAAATCGGCCGATTAATCGGTTTCGGCTTTTTTGGTCCTCCAATAATCGGTACCGGTATCGGTGTTGAAAAATCATAATCGGTCGACCTCTAGTGTGTATATCGAGGGACACTAACCCAGCATGCA